>NC_052496.1:156667-172386 GCF_009730915.1 Dioscorea cayenensis subsp. rotundata | reverse complement strand
AACGGTGTCCTGGTGTTTTAAATTTTCATTCACCACACCCTCCACAGCCAGAGAGCAAGAAAAAGAAATATCATCAGCTCCAATGCCAGCTTCATTGGTTGTATTCAAAGGATAAAGTCCATTGGAGTCTGCTTGCTGTCGGCCTTCTCCTGCAACAAGAGATGGAAGAATGCCTTGACAAGGTACATCAAGTGATGAGTGCACCTCAAGTGAGCTGCTTTCACCCGCATTTCTTACAGTAAAAGATGAGTTGTCACTTTTGTTGAACACTGAACCTTGGATTTGAGAAATGTCTTGACAATGTACTTTAAGGTGTGGATCAACAACTAAGCTTTTCTCACCATCTAAATCAGGTATGTCTTGATGAATTATAACCATGGAATCAGAAGCAGATTCATTGGTTTTGGTTGAACCAGGTAATGCACCATCTTGTGAGTCACTGCCCATACCATCTTGAGAGTCACTGCTTGTTTCCAAATTGAAAGCAACATTATTTTGTGTGGAGACATTTTCACTTTGCGTAATGGAATCAGTATGTATCTCAAGATCATGCTTCTCTTCTACACTCTTCCCTTCAGATAAATCAATAGAACTCTGATGATTCAATAAAAGTTTGGTTGCACTGGGCGCTGTGGTTGAATCATTAGAAATACATTCTACAGCCTCATTGTCATCACCTTCCAGAGGGGGCAGAGAAGATTTCCAATCTTTCCCTCTCCACATGAGTATATGCTCATATTCATATGAAATTAGGACACATGGTACTAGATCCTGAAAATCAAGCTCAGGAATTTCACAAAACATATCCAAGAATTGAAGAGAATGAGGCGAAACAACTGCACTAACCCTGAGCTTGGCACCTATTTTCTTGTAGTCACTTTTGTTCAGTCCTGTGCAGTCAATCCGGGCCAACTCACAAGCTTCAAATGCTTCTTGTACGTTTTTGACCAGGCCAGAGTACATACCATTTTTCGCTGTTTAAGCAAATGATGAAAAAACATTAGCTTTCCTTCAACTAAGCACTCTTTAACAAGTAATATAATATGGACCGAGGAAACTTAGACCAATAAAAATTAATGAAAGTTATAATATTAACACAAGGTAGAAACTAGGAGAAGATGTCCTAATAAATGAAAGGAAGAATTGAATACCAAGCTTGCATATTGGGACTAATTTACGTCCTCTCTTGCGCATTTCACTTGCTTCTTCCAGGGTTAGTCCCTCAGGAGCCCGTTGGATCAACCGTGGATATACTGGTGTCACAGGTTTCCATAGCATGATTGGATACCTGGGGCGTGTCCTATAATTGTAGTTTCGACCACGAAACAAGAAGATCACTCCTCCTCTGCTGTAAATGATCTTCCCTCCAGTTTTTTGCTATCAAAGAACAAAATTATTAAAGACCAGAAGTTGAACGTCCATGAGGTGGATTTGATCTGACCAGTGTAGAGAAATTATTTGCCTGCACATAAAATTTAAAGAGAAAACCTAACCTCCAATTGTTGCCGGATGTTATCCATGTCAACCGTACAAACTCCTTTACACTTTATTTTGCATACTCTCCGTCGTTTCCAGTGAGCATGTATATTATCCAACATGTTGTGAGTTAAACCATCACGTCCTGAAAGTAATAATAGAGTTATCAGAATATGAAAATGCAGCAGTAATTAGCAATGAGCATGATGAAAGTCACAGAATCTAAACCATCAACATAACAAAAGTTGGAGAAGCAAGGATCTATGTAAACTAACAAGTGAAAATCATTGATGATAGATTCTATGAGTTCAAAAGTTGCATGTTAACTTTAGTACAGTAGACAGTTAATTAATATAAATAATATAACCAACTACGAGTCATTTCTAACAAATATTCACTTGCTTTAGAGAAATTTCACACTAAATAACATTCTACAACAACAATCAAGTTTAGAAAAAGAAAGGCAGAATTTGTGAACTTCCAGATTGTCAAATCCTAAGCATTTGAAATACAAAAAGCTTCAACCAGGTTACAGCACCTAAGTCTGCTTCTAAAACTGCTGTTCTGGCCTGGCCTGCATATTACTAAGTTCGCATCTTACGTTTCAGATAACCTTGAGAAAAGTAAAAGGATGTATAAGATTCGATAAACATAAAAATTGCACATGAAATTCATTTGATAAAAAAATCCAATCATAAATGTTGATCAATAAGAAAATGCACAACACTTACAATAACTACTTTCTCAATGTCACAGAATTCTATCAAACAAATTGACATTCATACCGCAGATTAAAGCATTTCCTTCCTTGGCAAACTTCACCTTTCAAATATACAAGTCACAGTAATAACTAGCAATGCATTCCAAATTAGAATAAAAGGCAAAGAGATATCTTCAAGAAAGAAACTAACCCATATTCAACTGCCTGGTAGTCTTCAAGGTGGACTTAATCAAATCCTTCACTTCCTCATTCGTCAATGGCTCACCCAAGATCTCCTCCCTCGTCATTGCCTTATACTTGGGACCCGACCCTGCAAGGTAAGGCCCCGGTGCCTGCACTGGCTTCACTCCCTTCTTCCCAGGAGGTGGTGGTTTGAAAGAGTCAAACTCTGGCCTCTTCTTCCTACTCTCCGGCGTCGGCGCCCGCCCCGTCCACGGCCGGGGCATGGTACCAGGTCCGAACGGCAAATAGGGCGCCTCTCTCAGCGCTAAAGGTTTCACCTTTGGGGTCTCCGTATAACTATACTGAAACTCAAAAGGGGCATCTTTGATCCGATACGCAATCCCGCGATCCCCAACCACGATCCCAGCCTGCTGCTCTTCAGAGACTTGAGGAACCCTAGCCCGAAAAACCCTGCGAAAAGCGGGATGTGAGCCAGCATTTCTAGGGTTTTCAGGGGGTTTCGAGTACTTGGAAGCCCTGCCCGGGATTGAGGGGGAAGAAGGCGAGGAGGGAGTGCCGATGGACTTAAAAGGCGGGGAGGGAGCGCAAGCGTAGGCTCGGTCGGAGTCAGGATCGTGGTCGGGCTCATCGGAGGCGATGAGGGCGGCGGAGTGATGCCGGCGGTGGAGACGTAGGTCGGCCTCAATCTCTTGCTGTTCGCGCCGGCGGCGGATGAAGGGCTCGGCATTGGCGTTGTTCCAGCGGGAGAACCGGAGCTCGGTGGCGGGCCGGCCAGAGGGGGAGAGAAAGGAGGAGGAGAAGAGGGGGAAGGGGTTTAAGGCCTTAAGGGCCATGGAGAGAATATTCCGGCGAATATCTTGGAATCTCCGGCGAGGCGAAAGCGAGGGACACGGGAGGTTTATCTCTTCGATGATGTGAAGCGAAGGCGCGAGAGGGAGAAAGTCTGAGCTTTTTGATATTTACATTAATCAGGGTGTTTTTTAAAAAAAATAACAATTTTGTGTGAATTTTGACAATGAGACCCCAAAATGAGACCTCACAATGAGACTCTTTTGCTGCTTTTGGCTGTTCTCTGGTAAGCAGTAACCATGTAGGTTTTTTTGGATTAAAAATCATTAAAATATTCATTAAGTTATATTAGAAGTGAAAGGGTTTTTTATGCTTTTATGATAAGAAAATTTGCAAGTGGAATGAACTATGAAGCTAATCCATTACAATAAGTTAAAAAAACTTCAGTACATCACAGTACTCAAAAAATAAAAGAAAGAACAGACAAGGAATCTAAACACTAAAAAATTAAAAAATAAAAAAATAAAACCTTTTCACTTCAAATAAAAACTAGTCTGTGTACATACATTAGGAAGAGCTTTCATTAGAGTTTTCAGAACAAGGAGGACATGAACTGATGAACATGAACCAAGATTCATGATCTGCTTGCTGTTTGAGTTATACCAGTAAGAAAGTGCAAGGGTAGGACAAGGCAAGTGCAACTCATCTTCTTTCAACTGTATATTCTTCAGTACATTCATTGGAGTTTATTTGCAGTTAAAAGGATTAATCAGAACAGTTATTTACAGTTTCAATTAAGATAAGAGAAATGTTCAATCATGTTTAAGGCACAAATGACATGCTACCAAACAAACAGAATATTAAGAAAAAAACAACTCATCTAACTCTGCAGTTCCACACTACACTGTTATTAATGAATCCACTTAAACACACAACAGTACAAAGTTTGAAAATCTTCCCTGAAACAGTTGAACTTTTTTTCCTTGTTTGCAATTCATAAAGCAAATTGCTTGGTACTTGTAATTTCTGTGAATGTTTCAGAATCAAGCTCAGAGAAGAAGAACAATGCAAAGTATGGTTTGCTGTTAGAACTCTGAAGGTACATTTCTGAACAGTTGTTTATTTTGATTTGATTAGTGAACTTCTTCTCCCTTGTTCTTAATCTTGTGTGCAATGGAGCATCACAAAAGGATGGTTTTGATGATGGGGTTCATGGCCTCAATGGTCATAGTTCTGCAGACTCTTAGAATCCCTTCTAGAAATGATTTTTCTCATCAGTTACCAACCAGTGAAATCCCTAAATCCATCACTTGGGTTGGAAAGTTCTCTCTTTTAAGTGACACAGTGAACTTAACAAACCGGTTAGTAGTTAACAAGGGGTTGAAAATTTCTGAAAGGTCTGTTGAAAGTGAGATTGATTTTGGGGTTAAGGAAATGAATGAGATTGGCTTGTCAGCATTGACATTGAAGCAAGTTGAAGTTCATAGTTTGGATTTAGGAATGCCTAAAACCAATTTCTCATGGCTTGCGAAGAATGAAAGTTTGGCCATTTATTCAAATGGTGAAACAAGTAAAATTGCATCCGTAATGAAGAAGAAGAAGAAGTTGCGCGCATTACCTCCAGTGTGCATATCGGAAATGAACCGATTACTGGTCAGAAACAGGGCTGCTTATCATGCTATGGTTTGTGCTACATTGGTTCTTTAGTTCTTTGTTATTTTATGAAGATGTTTGGAAATTATTTATAATTGTTCTTTGATGTTTTGGTATCACTTTGTAGAGACCTCGATGGTCATCGCCACACGACAAGAAAATATTAGCAATGAAAGCAGAGATTGAGAATGCTCCTATTGTGAAGAATGCTGGAGAACTTTATGCACCAGCATTTCGGAACATTTCCATGTTTAAGAGGTATGCTCTTCTAATTTTCATTAAAATGAACAAATATCTATGAGACATACAAGAGATTGTAGAATCTCTTACCTAGAAACTAATGCAAACTAGCACTATAGGAGCTATGAGCTAATGGAGAAGACACTGAAGATTTATGTTTATAAGGAAGGACAAAAGCCAATATTTCATCAGCCATTGCTCAAAGGATTGTATGCTTCAGAAGGTTGGTTCATGAAGTTGATGGAAGGTAACAAGCAATTTGTTGTGAGTGATCCAAGGAAGGCCAACATGTTTTACATTCCTTTCAGTTCTCGTCTGCTGCAATTCGCATTGTATGTGCGCAACTCTCATAATCGGACAAATCTGAAAAACTAGTATGCCCTACAAAGCCAATTTTAGTTATTGTTTAATAATAAAATAGTTTTATTTCATTGCATGCATAATTATGGGTATTGTATTATTCATGTTTGATGATATATTATTATGGGCTTGCATTGTATAGATTTCAAATTAATGATAGAGATCATTAAAGTGAGACATGATTATCTATGTTCCTTGCAACCCAAAAATAGTTCACAACCCATGAGATAAAAATATGATTTTTGTATTCATTATTGGTTGTCAGCATGTTGTACTACTATGTGTGATAGAGTGGTATGTCTCGATCACTCAGAGTGGAGACTCTTAGTAACATTGTGGATATTTGTAGAATGACAAATATTGAGCTGAACTATACGAACTCTTAGACCAAACACTCGTCATAGAACAAAAGAGTTATTACATTACGGAAAGTCCTTATTACTTGAGGATGTTATTAAATCTTATGTATAAATTATATGACTTTGATAGTGTCAACAGGGTGATGCTAATTACAGGGCTATATCTGGACACGTTGGGTTATATAATAAATACACTGAAGGTTTGTAGTCATCCAAGATGAGATCTATCACTCTATGTAGGAGAGAATATTCTAGATTGTGTTTCTTATGTGTTGGATAAAAATCCTGCCGGTTATTTTTTGAAAGTATTTTATTATATAATATATATATATATATATATTTTTTTTTCTTTAAATTGTTTTATGTCCAATAGTGTAAAGAAACACACATGTAAGTGGAGATCGACAGTGTCATTGGTGGTCTAATTATCCCACTTATATGGAATATTTATTGATAGAGGGACTAATATGTAAAATATTATATTGGGGTCTCACATATGAATATCTCTAATCTTTGGATTAAATTGCAATTTGTTGATGGACATGATTGTGATTATCAAAATTAGTATGGACTAATTTTGCTAAAGATGTAGTGATCCCAAAGCGGGATTCACGCTACATGTTCTAACCTTATCCGAATATATTTACTCCCTATAAATATGTGATATGAGATTAGGGTTTCTTTATGAATTAATTTTATTTGATTTGTGATTGCCATCAAAAGACGGCTACGACAAAAACCCTAATATTAACAATAGTTGCTTGGAGCAAAAGTAGCCATCACTTCTTACGGATCAAGGGTGAAAAGTTCGAGAACATTGCGTGTAGTGCGTTGGAGGATTTTTGCGTTTGTGAAAATCTCCGTGAGGTAACCCTCGATCTTTCACATATATTCATGTGTTCATGTGATCGATCCTTGATAATTAATCAATTGTTGATTAAATATCAATTGATTGTAATTGATAGTCCTAATTTGATTAGAACTTTTTTTTTTTAACCCTAATTTGATTAGATCGATTTTTACTAACAAAATCTTGAGCTGTTTCTGCAGGATCATGTCAACACAATCGCAGCAAAATATCCTTTCTGGAATCGAACTGGTGGTGGAGACCATTTCATTGTTGCTTGTCATGACTGGGTACTTATTTTTTTTTCGTATTACTCCATAATCAGATATATCTTGATCTTCTTTAAATTCTCTACATCTGCATTTCTGCAGGCACCTTATGAGACCAGACACGCAATGGCTCGTGCAATCAGAGCACTTTGTGTGGCTGATTTGCATTTTGGTTTTCGCTTAGGAAAAGATGTATCACTCCCTGAAACTTATGTTCGATCTGCGAGAAACACTCTTAAAGACATTGGTGGTAAGCCTGCTAACGAGAGGACAATTCTTGCATTTTATGCCGGTAGCATGCACGGTACTCTCCGGCCAATTTTACTGCAGCATTGGGAGAACAAAGATAAGGACATGAAAATTTTCGGCCCCTTACCATCTAGCATCAAAAGAAACATGAATTATCGACAGTTTATGAAGTCAACCAAGTACTGCATTTGCCCGAGAGGTTACGAAGTAAATAGTCCTCGAGTTATAGAGTCAATCTTTTACGCATGTGTGCCAGTGATCATATCTGATAACTACGTGCCGCCTTTTTTCGAAGTGTTTAATTGGGAGGCATTTTCGGTTATCATACCGGAGAAAGATGTACCTCGACTTAAGGAGATACTGCTGTTAATTTCTGAAGAGAAGTACAATGCATTGCAATTGGGAGTGAGGAAGGTGCAAAAGCATTTTCTTTGTCATAACAAGCCTGTGAAGTATGATTTGTTTCATATGATTCTTCACTCAATTTCGTACAATAAAGTGTATCAAATAAGAACCAGGTAAAGTCATGAGTAGTGAATTGGATCACTGATTATCTTGTATTGAAACTATGGTTGATATAAAGACTTCAGTTTTAGCTTTGAAATGAATACTTGTGAGTAATTTATTCTACCTTATATTTTCCTGAAACAATCACTGATAATTATGCAAACCAAACACATAATTATGCATATCTTCCAATAAAAAAACAAATATTTGGATTTAAAATTTTGCTAATATTCTGAAAGAATTCTAGATATAAACACTGAAACCAGAAAGTCAGTGATAAAACCAGTGAGTTGTTTTCTATTCCTTCATGGGATGGACGGTCAAATTTCGGCTAACAGCTTTCTTTATATAAATAAATAAAATTTTCTCAATGCATCAGCCAATTCCCATTTGTTCTGGTGCCACGTGTCCTGGACCTCTTCTTCTCCAAAGAAACATACATCTCTTTGTCATCTTATCCTTTTTTAATCAATAATTATCAATATGCACGCAACTGAATGCACCGGCTTGTGTGTTTAATTCACAAATAAACCCCTCTCAAATGTTTAATTCAAATCCACTGGTGATGTTGGTCTTATTTATTTATTTATTTATTTTTTTCAAAATAACAAACTCAGTCAACATGACATGTAAACATGAAGGTATATTAATTATAATAGCTTAATTTTTTATTAGAAGATGTAAATTCAAGTTTTTTTTTTTAAAAAAAATTTATACCAACATCAATAAATAATATTGGGCCTTAATTTATAGTAATGTGTAAAGTAATGGCATAGTAAGTTTCGAACTCTCATTGTCTTGTGTAACTTTTTTTTTTATGGGTTATCACTCACCACTAGAATACTAATGACTTCTCATTTAAAATAACTTAACCATTATGTGTTATAAAAATAATTAAAAAAATGATACAATGAATATTTAAATAAAACGCATTACAATAAGAATTAAAAAATAAATAAATGACAACTATGTTAAAGAAGAAAAACAGGTAGTAAATGAGGAGAAAACAAACATGATTCCTTCCACTGTTGATAAATAGAAATTTACATGACAAAAAAAATTTACATGACATGGAATTTTATATGACATGACATGAAATTTACATGACATGACAAAAAAAATTTTACATGACATGACATGATAAAAAAAATTTACATGAAAACAAACAAATAGAAATAAATAATAATAATAAAAACAGCAGGAGAGCAACAACCTCTTGGCCAATGTTGATAAAAAATTTACATGACATGAAATTTTGAAAATTTTTTATATGATTATAGACTTTGAATGGGTATGTCCCAAAAAAAATTATGTAATATGGACAAAATATATCTAATGTGCACATGTGTGGATTAAAAAAATAATAATAAATAAATAAATAAACCATAATTTATGAAAAAAAAAAAAGAGTACAACAATGGCATAACTAACAAAATAAAATAATCCACTAGAAGTGAGAATTGTAGAACGACATGCACGAAAGGATATTAAATGACTAACATAAAAGAGCACGAAAAAACACTCCTATCTGTCTCCATGTTAATTAGAACTAGGAATAGCCTAATAAGAAGTTGTTCTCTGATGTTACATCATACTTTTTTAATCGCCTACAACTGGATGATGATTAAAGAACTCTAAACTGCATTTTGCCACCACAGTTGAGTCTTCCAATATGGCCTTCTTTGCAACTATCCTTCAAATAAATAATCTTAATTATTATAATAGGACAATTAAAAAAATTATCATAAAAAATACAAGCAATTTCTTTCAAATCAAATATTTCAAGTAATAGCTCTAAACAGGAGATCCCTAATATATTTAAAAGATTGGGATAGTCGTACTCTCCAACTACCCCAGAATTCGTCAATCCTTGGATAGCCCAATGGTATGACACCAAAGTGTAAAAAGGGAAGTTATGGATTCAAATCCCTCCTATGACAGTGATGTTTCCTGTACTGTCATACACTGTTTACCAGAGATTCTTATATTGTACATATACTATACATCCGGACTCCAGTATTGTAAAGTATTGTTTATATTCATAAAAAAACGGGCGCTTGTCACCTATTATTCCAAAAAAAAAAAAAACTACCCCAAAATTCATGTAAGGAACTTGATCATTTAAGTATCTAAATAAATATGTATGAAATTAATACCTCAACACATCTACCCATCTCATCAAGTAAAAAAAGAAAAACCTCTATCTATATTTTCAATAGATAAAATATTTGGTGCAAATGGCGCTAAATAGACCTAGAAAACAAGCGATTGACTCAAATTTCTCGTTCACTCTTTGGTCGCATGTCCAAAGATTTGGAGCCATTTCTCAGGAAAGACTTCTTTTTGGATTATCTTGTTAGAAGAGATTGATGAAGAATGGATCAAAGTCCTCATACATTGAACAACATACATGAGTGACCCTTTGGGTCTACATATAGAACACATAAGTATACATATACGTATATCCATATATATACAATACTATAATACATCTAACACCCCCCCTCAAACTCAAGGCGGATCATGCGTCTTGAGTTTGGATAACTATGAATAGATGGTGATCACGTCGTCGGGCCTTGGTGAAAAAAATCAGCCCACCCGGACCTCTAGAGGGAAGATAGTGAAGTGATACAGCCCCGGCACGCGTACATGGCATCGTGCTGAAGTGTGCATCCACACCAATATGTTTGGTCACCTCATGTTTGATCGATCCGCAGAGAATCAAGGGGCTCCAGATCGTCACAAAGTGAATAGGAATGGGAGATGTGATAGGTACACCAAAGTCCTCAGAGAATCGAACGCGCCCAAAGTACCTCCCGACGGTGAGAAGCCAACGCACGAACCTCACCTCAAAGACTAGACTTGGCAATAGTAGGTTGTTTCTTGGTTTTCCAAACAACAAGAGAAGAGCCAAGAAAAAAATACAAGAATCAAATGATGAGAGACACGATCATCGGGAGAATCGCCCAAGTAGCATCGTGAATAGGCCCGCGAATCAAGAGTAGATCGACGTGAGTAAAACATGACCACGAGATACGATACGCACGAAGATATCGTAGTATCCCGAATAAGATGAGCATAATGAATCGTAGTGGGTGCCGCAACGAATCGACCGAGAATGTGAATCGTATGAGAAATGTCTGGACGGGTGACGGCTAAGTAAACCAAACTGCCAACCAGATGTCGATAGCGAGAAGGATCAGATAAGGGAATCCCATCAGAGGCACGAAGCTGCAAATGTAACTCCATCGCTGTAGCAAAGAATACGGTATCGACCAAACCAGAGCGAGCAAGTAGGTCGTGAGTATAACGCAGCGAGAGAGGCGGTACCCATCAGATGAGAAGTAATCTCGATACCCAAAAAGTAACGAGCGGACCCTAAATCGGTCATCAAGAAGGTCTCACATAACTTCTGCTTCACAAAGGTAATGTGAGCAGAGTCATCACCGGTAAGGATCATATCATCGACATATAGAAGAAGAATGGTCTGTCCACGAGAGGAAGAGTGAATGAAGACCGCCGGGTCATGTATGCTCGAGGGTGAAACCAGCGACCTCAACCATCAGATCGAACTCGCTCAAACCAGCCCGTGGAGCTCGTTGAGACCATAAAGAGCGCGACGAAGACGACAAACATGTATCCCAAGGCACCCGAGGCCGGGAGGAGGAGTCATGTAAACCTCCTCCTTCAAGTCCCCATGAAGAAACGCTGCTCTTCACATCAGTCGATGAAGAACCCAACCACGCAATGACAGCAATGACAGAATCAAAGTGCGCAGTAAGCAGCATATGAGCTATCGGGGCAAAAGTCTCCTCATAATCACGACCATACTCCCTCGCCGAAAGCCACGTAGCAACCAAACGCCGCTTTTATAGCGCTCAGAGACCTCGCCGAACGAGTCTTCACACGGTAGATCCAACGACAGGGTGATGGGAACGGCGATGAGGAGGAAGAGGAACGAGATCCCACGTATGAGTCCGAAGTCAAAGCATCAAGCTCCTTCGCCATGGCGATCGCCACTCTGTAATCGAATCGCCTTCCCGTGAGGTACCGCTCAAAGACATCTCGAAAACACTGGTGCTAGTAGAAGCATAACGGACAGGGGGATGTAAAGTAGAGCGATCACGTAAAGAATAAGTGTGAGAGTGTACCTCGTGAGCTCGAATCGATAGTAGGAGAGGGTGTCGAGACGACCGGACCGAGATGGAGGTTCTCGCAGATTCGACGGTGGTATGTGAAACGAGCAGTGGGTGAGCGAGAGGAAGCAAGGGAGGAGGGAAGATACTACAGGGAGACTCAACAGATAAAGGGAGGGAAGACACAGCAGAGACTCAATGAGATAAAGGAGGAGAGGGGTCAAGAGAGGAGTGAGAAAAGAAACTCGGCAGGGAGGGTTGTATGATGGAGAAGAGGAAGACATAGGAGGAGTATGCTCAATCGAAGGGTTAGGAAAAAGGAAAGATAAAGAAACAGAGGGAGATGGGGACTCAGTGGAAGAAGGAGAAGCATAGAAAGGTGTGGACTCATCAAACGTGACATCACGGGAGATGCGAATACGACGAGTGATGGGATCATAACAACGATAACCTTTATGCTCTAGGCTATATCCTAGAAAAACACAAGTAACAGACTGGGCAGTTAGCTTTGTTCTCTCCCGAGGTGATAGAAAACGAAGCAGCGACAACCAAAAACACGAAGATGATCATAACGAGGAGGTGTCCCATAAAGACACTCACCTGGACTACGACCATTAAGGTAAGAGGAGGGTTGTAGGTTAATGAGATAAAATGCAGGTCGATGCTTTCGCCCAAAAAATGAGGGGAAGAAATGCACCCTAGAAGAAGCAGCACGTGTCGCCTCTAAGACGTGACGATGCTACGCTCAGCGACCCCATTCTGAGGATGAGCCCCAGGACAAGATAAGCGAGGCAGGGTGTGCCTCGAAGTCGAGAAGGCACGAAAGGCGTGAGAGGTGTACTCACCGCCAGAGTCAGACCGGAATTTCTTAATAGAGGCAGAGAACTGGGTGTGAATCATAGCATAAAAAGAGCGATAAATAGACAGTAATTGGCTACGGTGAGGCATAAGATAAAGCCAAGTGAATCGAGTGTAGTCATCTATAAAAAGAACATAATAGCGATGACCTCCTTTTAGAGACAAAGGGAGCGGGACCCCAAACATCAGAGTGAATAAGTTCGAAAGGAGCGATGATCTGCGACACACTCGAGGGATAAGGGACGTTGGAGTTGCTTACCAAGTTTACGACCAAGACAGTACGACATCGGGAAGGAGGAGAGCAGACTCCTAAAAACGCCACGACGAACAAGGGACGACATACGTAGACGGACATAAGTGACCAAGTCGATGATGCCACTTATGATGAGACCGAACAGCAGATATACAAAGTGATGACCCGGATTCGGTGAAGATGGAAGACGAAGGGAATCCAACGATAAACCCCATTTCGACGACGGCCGCTTCCTATCACCGTCCCATCGCGATCCCGCGACACGACAAGAGGTACGGTCAAAGATAACCTCGACAATCATGATCGATGAAGTCGGGCTAATGGATATAAGATTCATGGATAAACGAGGAACATGAGAGTCAAGGAATGAGAAATCACTCGAAGAGAAATGACCGATGAGAGAAACGAGAAGAAGTGTGCCATCGGGACAGGCGAACACGCAGTTACGTGAGAGGGTAAATGGGAATGGTGCGAGATAAGTGGCATCGGGGTCATGTGAGAGGCAGCCCGCAGTCGAAGCCGGAGAGGACGAAACTACCCAGGCGGATGGAGCAACCTCAGGTGGAACGAGGCATTACCAATGAGGGGAGAAATCCGTCAAATATGATTCGTTTGGGACTCGCCGAACATCGCCAACAACTCGACGATCGGCGGAGATAAAGAAACAGGGAGAGGTCTTGACAGGAATGTGTCGGGGAGCGGGAGGCGAGGGAAGAAGAGGTGAGTAAAGCACGTATCGAAAACCATAAGGATTCACCATTTTTTAAATATAGATATATATTACTATATAGAATAGTGCTAGCTGTCAAGAATAATGCATGATTTTTAATACATATATTTATATTGCGCAGGCCCATGTTGTCTTCTTTGGTTTGTAGAGATGCTTCAAGGTAGTGGGCCGCAGAGATATCGGAACAAAAGTCTTTGTGGTGGGTCCCGAAATGAATTGTCCTGTTATGTTTGGAAGAAAGGTGTAAGTGGTTGTGGGTCCAGCTGATTTGAATATTACTAGGGATGGCAACGGGTAGGGTATGGGTAGGGTATGCCAAAAACCCTTACCCTGCACCCGTAACCCCCACCCCATACCCGTACCTCTTACCCGCACTCTTGCGGGTAAAAAAATCATACCCTTACCCTTACCCTGCAGGGTACGGTATACCCTGCAGGGTACCCGCTACTCGTTGTTACCCATTGTTCAAATTATCGAATTAAATTTAAATAATAATAAAAAAATAAATTAATTATACATTATATTACAATCTTTAAACACATGTCCATAAATTCAAAAATTACTAAGTTGATATATATTTGTTTATCTTAAATTATATAATCACATAAAAAATGACATTTATTTAGAACTCAAATGGTAACTCTACCTTTTGTTTTTGTTCATGTTTAACTATCTTGGTTTTTGTTTTAAATTTTTCATATATCTACTATTTATATTTTTATATAGCTTCAAATTTTATAAATATCTAAGTAAGATTTTGAATATAAAAAAATATTATAAGTAATTCTCATAAGTTATATCCAATTGATTTTTATTAGTATCTTATTTTTCGGGGATGTTTTTATAATTTATAGAATAAATTATTATAACATTATTTTTATATTTGTTTATTTTTAAATTTAATTATGATTTTTTTAATATATATCTAAAATTCAATTTTTGATAATATTATCAAATATAAATATAGAAATTAAATAAAAATTTAAAAATAATATATTAAGAGAAAAATTTGAAGTATTATTTTCAAATTAATCACCATGAAAAATAGATATCGAGTAAATGTTTAGTTTAATAAAAAATTATATATATATATATATATATATATATGAAAGGAGTAAGGGCACGGGATCGGGTTTTCTACCTGCACCCTCTTCAACGCAGTAAGGGTAAGGGTAAGGGTGCTAGGGTAGGGGCATACCCTCACCCGGGCCCTGCACCGCTCAAAAACTAACGGGTATACTTCACGTGCAGAGTACCCCGGCCAAAGAGGGTAATACCCTCTTCGACCGGCATCTGGCATCTGCATACCCGTCGGGTAGGGTACAAATTGCCATCTCTAGTTTGGAAGAAGAATGCAAGTGTCTTGTTCTTTTGGAAAAGAGAATTCAAATTTTGAAAGAATATCTCGGGGAAAGTAAGCGTAGGCCCGTAGAAGGGAAGAGGAAGTCGCGGACAAGTGCACGGGAAGATGAACAACGCTGGTCGGGCGTGTAGGCGGCGATGTGCAGACGCGGCACCGGCGTGACGGCGCGGGTGATCTTCACTGGATAAGGTTTTTAAACAAGGAAATAGAAGTGGAAAAAGCTTGGTTAGTGAAGATAAAAAGATGGCCGATAGGCGAGGCGTACACAATGTGAAGGTCGGCGAGGTCGTGGTGCGACGAGCGGCTCAAAGGGAGAACCAAATCGAGGTTTGTTTTGAATGAATGAATGAAAGTGCCGGTTTCTGGAAAGTTGTTGGCCGGGTGATGGAGAAGAAGATTGCCCAAGAAGATGGCGGAGATTGAGAGAGGACCGGCGGTGTTGGCAATGGAAAAGGAGGAGACCAGAAGTGAAAGAGAGACGGGTGGGGCGCTCGGGGAGAGAGAGAGAAGGGTGGCGGTGCGTGGCGCGATGAGCGGCAGTAAGAACCTAGGCGTCTGATACCATGTTAGAAGAGATTGATGAAGAATGGATCAAAGTCCTCATACATTGAACAACATACATGAGTGACCCTTTGGGTCTACATATAGAACACATAAGTATACATATACGTATATCCATACATATACATGTATATATATATATACAATACTATAATACATCTAACA
>NC_052496.1:0-155667 GCF_009730915.1 Dioscorea cayenensis subsp. rotundata | reverse complement strand
GTTTTTCTCTTTCATTCTTTCACCACCTCTTGGTTCAGTAAAGAGGCCATGCAAAGTGTTGTATAAGAAGGGAACATCTGGCACATTACACTGCATGTAAAGAGACAAATGGCGGACACGTGGGCAATGGTTGTTGCGAGTATGGACAAGATAAAGGACAAAGAAGCAGTTGGCGTTTGTAGATAAGCTCTGCCTAACTCGCTGGATTTGGTGATAAGGTTCGTTTCTTTTGTAAATTGGCAAGAGGGTGCCAGCACTGAGGACAGGTGTTTGCTTGGTACGTATCAAGCTTTCCTTTATTGTAGTAAATACTTTTCCATATTGAAATTCAGTGAAATATAGATATATTTTTTCTTCTGTGATTATGAACTTTTCAAAGGATAAATTTCCTATGATTTTGTTTTTTTTTTGTTTTTTTTGTTTTTAAAAAATTCTTAAATCTTTTTCTTATTATTTGGATCAGTGGGGGAGCAAGCAATCCTTTACTGTGATGACAATAATTGTTGAAGCTAATTTATTTGGTTTTATTCAAAACCAGGTTGAAATTTTAAATGTATAATAATATCATGGAAATTGTCAGTATCCAACAGAACGTGTTTGAGTTGAAACAGATTTGTTTTTTATAATGCTTTGTTGAGTGTGTATTGGCTAATGCCAAGTAGATGTGTAATTGAGTACTGACAAGATTCTTAATGTTTTCTTTTCTTTCATCATTTTTCCATTTTTATTTTTCTTCTTTCATATTGTTCATAGTGTGTCCGCTGTGATTTTTTAGTATTTTCTTGTATATGAATGTTATCAGATCTATAGTTACTAGAAATGATGTTTGTAGTGTATCCGATAGGGTAGCGGGTAGGTTTGCTTAGGGTAGCGGGTAGGTTTAGTTGATATGATTGAAAATTACATCTGATTTGGTTATATAAAATATGTATAAAATTATAAAATTTTAATTTTAACTGGAAAGAAAAGATGTTAAAAAATTATAAGACTTGCATAAAAATAGCACTTAATAAGAAAAGAACATTATAATTAATTTTAATTTATTATAATTTTATAAATAAATTAAAGTAAATTTTAAAGAATTAATTTTATCGTAATTTTAAAGAATGTATAGATTATAATTTTATATAATAAAATGTTATATTATATAATAATTCAAAATTTTATTTTAGATTTAAAAATAAATAATAATTTTATACATAAATTTTTAAACCTAATTTAGTAGTATTATAAAGACTTAGATTTTTATAAAATCTATGATTAATTAATTTTAATATGTCTTTATGATTAATTAATTTTAATACGTCCTTCTCATCGACTCCAATCGCGTTCCCAATCAATCTAAAATGAAAACGAATTCTGATTGAGTATAAATAATCTAGATCGAAGATCGATGAAGGAGTTAGCGAATCTGGTAACTATGATCATATCACTGAAAAAACAGCTTTAGTTGATTATTGAATTGAATATCAAACAAATTCCACCAACTTCAAAGCAAACTTTCTGCTTGATAATTTTATTAGCACATAAATAAGGGCCTATATATCCAATGCAAGTACATCTCTGTTTCTTTTCAAGAAAAATTTACATTAAATCCACATTTGTATTTGGGGCATAATAGATAAAAAGATGAGAAGTGGAATTATAATAACAGAAAGTAGCTATTCCCTCAAAGATGAAAATAGGCTAACCCAAAAACACTAATTTCACCGTTTAAATGCACACAGCTAAATTAAAAATTATCTGATAATAAACAAATGTTATGATGCACACTTGAGGATGTCATAAACTTATGATTTAGATCTCTGGCTCTCACTCAATTCTGAACTTAATATCCGATGAAGAAGAGTATCAACTGTGCGACTTCTTGTTTTGAAACTGCATCATGGAAAAATACAAGTGTTTATTATTAACTGTAGAAATAAAGAACACTTGATACTATGATTAATGGAGCAGTAGAATGCTTAGTAATTTAGTATAGTATGATACCCAACATGTCTTCTTCGATCCTTCCGACGAGATGCATCCTGCAGCAATAATAATAATAATAATAATAATAATAGGATATAAACAGGATAATTATCCAAAGCCAACTAAGATATGAAACAAGATTGGTGATTACTTTATGCAAGGACTATTTAGTCACATAGGTATTTTGGCTCCTGTCGGGAGGTTATTTTGAACTTTCTTAATGTGTGATTGAAATGTAAATAGGAGATTATTTTGACTTTTCCTAATGTATGATTGAGACGTAAATAAGATGTCAGGAGGTTGAAGGTTTGACTCTTTTTAAATAAGATATCAGGAAGCCAAAGGTTTTGACTTTTTTTCAAATGAATGTGTGATTAAGACGTAAATAAGATGTCGGGAGGTCGAGGGTTTGACTCTTTCCTCATGAATGTGTGATAATTTATTCATAATTAATATATATATATGGTCACTTGTTTGACCTGCTTAAATTAAAACCCAGAAACATGAAATCCAGAAAATGAAAAAAATTTTGGAGGCTCTTGAATTGTATCAAAGGAAGTCACAAAGACCCATATTTATATATTTATTAATTTAGTGATGGATATGATACTCTACTTTCTAATATTGATGCATAACTAATATTTTCTTGAGATAAAGTATAGATGTGTAACAATTAATAAGTTGGTATCTACAAACCTGATCATCCTCTGACTCATTTGTAGTTTCAAGCTCCATCTCAGCAAAAAATGCTTCCAAGACAAATGCCACAACCTGAAGAGACACAAGGTAAATAAATACTGCTTAATACTGCTTAATGTTTAATCTTAACAACAATAAAAGATATAAAATTTAGAGGGAGGCAACAGTAAATTATATGCACTCTCTGCATACTTGTTTAACTTGTGAAACAATAGACATCATTTTTTTTTAAAATTATTTATTATTAACTTAACAGCTATGTTTTTTAATAACCATAATAACAAAGAACATATTTGAGTCATCAATACAAAGAAACTTACCAAATTGAGCAATAACAAAACTGTTAGGAGGTAGAAACTAATGAAGTATGCAAGGGACCATGAAGTTCCAGTCAGCTCCTTGTAACTCTGACAAAACAAAAGTTTATTATAGTTAATTAATTGGTAATGAATACACAAAACAATATTATTGAATTTAAGTACCTTAATACTGCATTAAAAATTATAACAAAAAAAAAATTAAAAGATGAAACATTATAATCAACAATAATGAAGCTAGATTAGTGTAAAAGCACATACAGGGCATATATTAGATTTATTAGCACAAAGAAAATGAACAAATAAAAAATTGGTTATTGTGAATGAAAAAAGAGTAGTTTTTGCAAAATATAAAGAATGAGTCTCAAATGTTTTTGATACCTGCATCCACACTTGCCAATTTCCCATAACTAACAGATTGAAAAGTGTCACCATCCCATTTGGGTAGTCATTAAAATTGAAGAGCAGATAGCTAGATAGATTAAGAATTTGCCAAATTCATCAAATACTAAATACAAGCATCACAGCAAAATGAAAGAATTAAAAAAAAAAAAAAATTGAAACAAAGGATACTCATTATCATAGAGATCAGTGGTTTCCAGTATTGGATTTCCAGCATTTACTAGTCCACCAAACAGCTACATGTTAATAAAGGTCAAGTAGTAGATTAGTTTGATAAAATCAAATTATTAATACTTAAACAACTGAGAATGTTGATTAGGAATAGCATTTCTCTCAGGAAAAAACTAAAAAGGACATACCTGTAAACCAAGGGTGCAATATATACATAGAACACAAAATATGGTTCCAAGGTAAGGCATCAAACTTGGAATCAATTTTAAGAATGTGGCCACAAATGCTTTATAGCGATTAACATGCAACAGAAGTCTTATCAAGCGTAGCATTCTTGCAAGTAGAAGGTAACGGATCCTGTAGCAGAAAAGATAATAGTAAATTGATCAAGATAAACAATAGAAGAAGCACAAGACAGTGAAACTTAAATAATAGAGGAAAGGACTTAAGCTAAACCAATTTGCAGACTTTGAAATTAATGATTTAATGTGATATAGAATAATTTTACCATTCCCCATTTGAAAGAAGAGCAAGTCCAGATGGCACACAAAAGGTTGCCGTCTCTCCAATAACTGCAAGAAATGAAAAAGATGCCAACATTCAAACACATAAATTAAGCAAAAATCCTAAACATTTGATTTTTAGATGTTCCTAGGAGATATTGAGTATGAAAGAGCAAGTGTTTGTGAAAAATCAGTTATTCAATGTATATTTGCAAATATCTAAACACAACTGATTTTCAGGGTGCTTTTAAGCATGAATACCATAGTTTTCCTGTAAAAGTTAGTTTTTCACTTACCTATTATCCATGTGATAATAAAATCGAACCGGTTTTGACCTTCCATCCAGTAAGCATCAAATCCATATGAAAATATTTTTAGTGCCATTTCCAAGACATATAGCCAGCCTGTAAGGTAACATATGAGTGATTAGCAACCAATTGTTAGATATCATACAGACTAGAGCAAGGTTAAAAATAAATCAAAATAAAAGGAAATGAAGTCATTCTCATTGTTATTTAAGCAATTCATAATAGACTTCGGGCAAATTATATGGAGATTTTCTTTGAGAAGATTCATTATCATATCTAGAAAGCAGGGAATTCAGCAGATAATTAAGACAAAAGTAACTTGAGTATACTTTCCAACTCTTGTAACTCAAAACTATCACAAAGTTAGTCCCGCCTCCAAGAAAAATGGAATACGTAAAATCCATAGTCAACCAACACAATGAAAAAAGGTTAGTGATTCAAACCAACAGTTTAAATTAGTACAACGTCTAAGAACCTGATAGTTATATAGGGTTCTAAGACTTAATGTTGTAAAAATCACAGGTTCAAATCCTGATTTATTCAAAATGAAAAGAAATCACTCAGTGTGAAGTACAAGAACTCAAAAGTTTACTTAAACATTCTTTTAATAAGAATTATTCTATCGCTGCCACACAACTTGTGCATGAAAGATAATGAAACACTTAGGATAGATGGATAAGTATCTCAAGTATTTTGCATTCTTTTCGCAGAAAATAATAACGATGTCCTGATTATCTCGAGTGTTCTTAGCAAGAAAAATTTGCAGGTTATATTGAAACCTCACCGAAGAAGAACTCAACCGCTTGCCAAGACTTCTGCGCAGAGCTATTCTGTATATCAAGCTGCAACAAGGAAAATGCTGAGAAGGCATAAGAAAGGATGGTCATAAAGACAAAATATAGCTGAAAGAAGAGTATAGAATTCCTAAAGAAAAACCAACTATTCTGCCTAAAACAAAGAATTGAATGGAGAACCAACATAAGACTGAAATTAAATGTTTAATGGATAAAATACTATCACATATGCAGATTGATTCCTTCAGAATATCAGAAATCTCAGTCTACTAAATTCCACAATATAAATATCAATCCCTTTAGATAATGGATTCCATTCAGATAACTTAGAGAGGAAAGGAAATTAAGCAAGGATTCAGTGAAAGTATAATAGTTAGCCATGTCACAAATATCACAGGCAATTTATTGTGTGATCAATAATTGGGGCTAGAATCTTTTATCTTAAAAGATGACGTTCTTGTGGGAGAGATTTGAAAACTTCTTGAATACTTTAGAGATGACCATTGTATAGAACACATAACATCTTATTATACTTCAGAAGTCATCATTTCAAATGTAAAATAGTATGGTACTATTATCCATGAAATGAACTAAACAAGAAAAATTAACACGCAAATGCATCTTCACAGCTTAAGGATAATGCAGCAGAAAAGAAAAAGTAGCATAATTTAGGAATGTTGTGAAAGTCTGAGGAGGTTTCCCACCAGATCTGTCCTTTATAAGAAATAATTATCTTGAAGAAGCAAGCATCATTCGCATAGTAACCTAGGTTTAAGAGATGTCATACCGTTGTTTCGATAATCACAGCAACTAGATTCAGAAAGAGCACAAAAGCCACAATGTATCCAAAAATAGGGCCCTGGACAAATGCTTTGAACTTTTTGCATGGCTGAGAATGGTAAAATGACGGGTACTGTTCAAACCATGACGGCTGTGAACAAAAGCAAAGCATGAGCACAGATATACAATCTCTTCATTATCCAAACAGACCTGAACAACTAGCCACAGCCAAACAAGTGTGAGCACAAACATACAGATTACTGATGGAATGAATTTTATTTATTAAAAAAAACTGAAATGAATAAATCCAGTTGTCCTACTCAGCTAGTTATGATAATAAAACACTAAGAAGAAATAAAAGGATACAGCCAGAAACTAAGAGAAAACAACATGCAAAGACAGAACAGTTGGTAGGCAATTATTTTTTCATACCATAATGAATAATATGTGAACTTTAAATATTTTCAACAGCAAAGAGTGCTGACTCACCAAAGGTTCCTTTTGGAACCGTAACGCAATAGCATTGCAAAGGTCTGTGAATTCTTCTAAATTTATCTGCAAATGGATACATGGATGAGAAACAGATTTAGTAGAGTAATTCCTTTATGATCACGATTAGAAAGTCCGACCTAGAACACTACATAGTTAAAGAGCTCTAACCAAACACAAAAAACTATTGCCATTTGCCACCAGAAAGAGTAACTACATGCATAAAGGAAATTATTTTTCAGATGTCACACTGAAGGACACTTCTCATGTGGTGTGACTTAAGCAACTTAAACATAATATCTATCAATAAGTTATTTGATGGCTTCCATGCTAGTGCAATTTGCATGAACACGGTGTTACCCACAAACCTTCATAGAATTATAGATATGGAAGAGTATAATAGACAAGGATAGTATGAAGTTGATACACCATAAACTTAAAATGTGTTTGTAGAAAATTATCAGTTTGAAGAGGAGAACTGAAAACAGAGCTAACGCAAGCGTAGGATATTACTAGCATTAACTTATAAATTATGAATAATGGTCTTTACCCAAAATGAAATACAGCTTCAGTTGTCAGGGCAAATAGTACCTTCATGCAGAGGTTAAAGGTTCAACCCCCGAAATTAGCTTGGGTTTATGGGCTGGGCTGACCCCGCACACATGATGACAGGCTCAACCCATACACACACACACACATATATATATATATATAAATTGGCTATGAAATAAATAGTCTATGAAGCTGCTTCAATCTAGTTCAAGAGGACTAGCTTCTTAATTTATTTCCTAGTGACCGCTAAAGTAGAAACAAAATGTAACTCACCTTGAAATCACCGCTATCATCCAGTTCATCAAATACCAATTCAAAATCTTCACTTTTAGTTTTTGGCAAGGACCTACAGGAAAAGGGAAAAAGAAAAGAAAATTCACATTGAACTTTGACAAGAAAGATCACACAAGTCATGAATCAGAACCAAAGAAACGTTGCCTCAAAACAATGTCTTAGCAAAAAAATTGTCTCTAAAAGAAAAATGTTACCTGTACTTGTTTAATTCCTCAAACAGATGTACACATTGCTCCTTGTTCAGATGTCCATTTCTCTGGCAAAATTTATTACATATAGGAAGGCAAGGTGTTAGTGCAATTGCAACTATTCATAACGTTATAGAAAAGAAAAAAAATCATTTGTAGATGTCATCTATTAAAAGAGAACTTGAAGAGGAATCAAAAGTATCAAGGTTACATGAATATCAATAAGATTGAATGCCTTTTCCAGAATCCTTCTCCTCGTGGAGTCCATTTCGATAACTTGCTTTGCTAGCTGCAAAGAATAATAAAAAAATCTTCTAAGATTGTCAAGAAAGCTTTCAAGCATAATAGAAGCCTATCGTATAGTGGACTCAGCAATATAAAATCACAAATTCTGATGAATTTGCTAATGCTCCATGCAACATAGAAAGAAAAGTAGGAATTTAATGTTAACCAGTTGTAACCACCTTCTAGTTGATTTTAAAAGCACTGGCATGATTACCTCAGATTTAAAGCTATCATATACAACGGCAAGAATGAGATTTGTGAGGAAGTAAACCGCCACTAACACATACAATACGAAAAACAAGCAAGACCAGCGAGATTTCCTGAACAAAGTATACACATGCATCAGAACAAGAGGACATAAGTAAAATTTCCATCAGTATTGAATCTATTAATGAAAATTGAACTAAAGAAACATGAAGGACAAACAAGAAAGCAAATCATTAAGAAATATATGCGTGATAAACATGCCAATTACTCCATGCAAAGAACAGGGAAGAAGACTGTGATAAGAATTATCATTATATCAAGAAGCTTCCATAATTTTTACTTCCATACTTAAAAATCATTATGTCATCACAAGCAATGTCATTTTACAACTAGCATATCAATAAATTCATTGTTGTCATTCCTGTAATGTTAAAAAGCCAATGTAATGTACGGTTAAATGTCTATATGAAAACACAAAGCCAAATAAGATATCATGGCCCTGCATAATGAAGTTTACATTCACATGCTATACTCATACTTCAATATGAAACACATATGGAATCAAAGAGAATCAAGTCAGAATAATGTTCTCGAGAGTGACAAATTACAAAGCGAAATCATAGAGTTATTTGAGATTTAGTTGGGAAAACTTCGAAAAGAACATTTAGGAATTCAAGAAATTGATAATGAGAACATGCAATTGCATAACACAATCATGGCCCTGCATAATGAAGTTTACATTCACATGCTATACTCATACTTCAATATGAAACACATATGGAATCAAAGAGAATCAAGTCAGAATAATGTTCTCGAGAGTGACAAATTACAAAGCGAAATCATAGAGTTACTTGAGATTTAGTTGGGAAAACTTCGAAAAGAACATTTAGGAATTCAAGAAATTGATAATGAGAACATGCAATTGCATAACACAATCCATGTACATAAAAACAAGGACACCTTAAAATTTGTTCGATATCCTTGTTTTATTACATTAGGATAGACCTGTATTTCAAGTTTTTCCCATGAACTATAGCATATGAAACAACAGAGAGTAGAAAGAAAGAACTGAATCAGATCTCTTGCATCATGCAGTCTGACATGACCAAAGGAAAATATTGGAAATGGAGAAACATAGGACACTTCTCTTATTAAAAATGATGTGTAAATAGAGTAATACATGTCCATGAGGGATGAGAGTCTACCAAGTTATACTAAGTATAAATAAGAGTGAGATTTTTAATATTGTATGAACAATATAAGAAGCTTCCTAAGTTTGGAACTGAACTTTGGATAAGCAGGAACAGACAAGCTTACTTGTATGCAGGTATCCACACATCTGGATTGTTAGATGTTGTGAAAAGTACAAACATTTGATATAATGTGGCACCATAGGAACTAAACATAGTTTTTCCTTGCAGAGTATCTTCAAATGTGACGTATGCCAACCAGCTGGCAAATAAAAGAAACAACAAAGAAAGAGCCTGCCATGCAGAAGTAGATAAAAGGTACATTATACAATGTACATTATTAATAGTAAGCAGCAACTGCCAGCAAGGGGAATAAACGGTAAGAATACTCAGTGCTAAAAGAATCGTAGCACCTAGAATCATTTGTCATGAAAATATGTAATTTAGAATGGAAAGGTGATAAAAGAAAAGTTACGAGAACCATACCAAGACATTGAGATACATTCCCATCATTCCAGCTATTGTGACAATACATCCTCGTAAATCCCTAAACCAATGAAATGATTTATTCTTAGAAAAGGTCAACTCTATGAAAAGAGTGCAATATTAACTTTCACAAAAATTTGAGACTGCATGCAAAACATACAGTATTGCCTGTTAACCCAATTAAAGAAAATAAAAACAAAATACATCACACTTAATCTCTTCATTGAATTGACTAAATTAGAAGCTCAGTGAAGAAACTTTATATCTGCTTTACGAAAAACTAGATGACAATCTAATCAGATAACCTCTTCTTGGTAGTTCATTAAAACAGATTAACAAATGGTTGCATGTTCTATGCTTGCTTTAGGCAATAATTTAACAAAAAATGATTCAATCCTGGAATTCTACCATGTTTCTTACTCTAATACAATTCCATTTGCCTAGGCAAACCACTTTTCTAATTTCCTGAACACTATCCATATAATTGAGCAAGATGAGTACTGCAAATAAATATCACAGTAATTGATACCAGTTGGTTTCCACAGTTTTGAAGCCTACCAAATCGATAAACTTCCCCCAAAATCTAGTTATAAAAGAACAAAATTAGCCAATACAATTGATAATCACCAGTATATATGGATGATTGAGCTGATAATTTGCAACATTATTCTTAGCAGAATATCATTTAGTGCATCCATAAAATTTTCTTTGCTCAAACAAGGTTCGAAAAACAGCATGCTTCCAACCCAACAAGAATAAACAAAATTGATACTCTTACCGTATTGTCATGATAACAAAGATAACACGGACATATGGAGCAATCCTCAAAGGTAGATAAGCAAGAAGCACGGGGGATACATAGAGTGCATATATCAACATGTCACATATTAAAAGCAGCAGAAGTACGACCTGCAGATGCAGCATAAGAACAAATCACTGGCTTTAAGCGGATAAGTTGTTAATAGCAGTAGTTCCCTTTGGCAGCCATCAACCAAGCATGAACTCAAATAAAATTTGTTAATATCATTAAATATTATAAAACAAAAGAATTTAAGCACGGCAAGGCTTTCTATCAACCAGCCATTATAAACCGTCAGAGGATATCAACCTTTCCAAACTATCACGACAAATGAAATGAACTTTATCTATCTTATCAAAATATGAAGAATGACAACTGAATCTATAAGCATTTTTCAAATATAAAGTGTGAATTTGGAACTTTACCTAGGAAGCAAATCATATCGAAACAAAAAATAACTCTTGAAGGAAAAAAGCAAATAAAGACAACAGACCTTTATTCTGTTCGATGGACTCTTCCAATATAGATGGAAACCCTCATAAGCAATAGGAAAGAATGTATGCAAGATGAGTATGGATAGAGTAATTCCCTGCAACACATATAAAACACGCCAAGAATGACCTTGAGCAAAGGTTCAAAACAGAAATAGATGGAGACTTGACACATTTTGAAGAAAAGAAAAGGTAAAAAGGACAAAAGAAAACATTTCTATAAAATATGCAGACATGGAGACACTAAATCACCTTTTCCGAGAATGGTAGAAGAATATCATGACATGGCCACAAATGACAACATTATTTCAATCATTAGACTTCCATCACAAGAATTAACATCTTACTAGCCTGTTTGCTAGAAGATAACATGATATTTTCCCATAAATAATCACCTTGTTCAAGGCTTTTGTTGGTTGAAAAAAAAATAATGCATGCCAACAAATTTACATACAATGAAAACATGATACAGCATACACGCGGTTATCAATAATAAGTAGCACTCAATCAGAGCAGTAACTATTGAAACTTTGAATAGGATATTTACAAAACAATCACAAAGTGCAAACAGAGATATTGGATATAGGAACAATCGATAAAGCTCTCTTGTAATAACACACAGTTAAAGCAGTTAAAGTTACCTCATAAATAAGAGATTGAACATTATTTAAGTAAGGCAACTGTCCGAGGAAGAAATATTCTCTATCCTGACAAGCGTACTGATCATAACTTGTGCTACACCATAAAGGTTTCTGCAAAGTCCAACCAACAAACATTTCTTCACACATTGTTCATTCTAAAAATATACTTAAGAACACACAACAGTAAATATCATCAAATGGATCAAGATCAATCAAGTATGATCAAAACTCAAACAGGAAAGGGGAACAAAAGTTTCTAATCTACATGACAAAATAAGCAACTGACCTCAAGGAAATTTAGCAGGAGTAAAGCGAAAAGATTAAGGGACCACACCCAATCGAATCTAATATAAATGAAGTAGAGTTTTGCTGCTCTGTCAAAACTTGAATCATTCAACACTTCTTCCGGCAGACCAATACCATCTTCTGCCTGAAAAGCATTCACAATAGCACAGAAAACATAATTAAGACAAAAAAATAACATTCCCATATTATATGCTAAGAATGGCCAGCACTTGAAAGACAATCAGCATAAACCGGATCTGCATTCGAGAACTGCAAATTCAAAATTTTTGATCTAAATTTATGAATTACTTAAATTGAAAAAAAAAATCAACACAAAAGTACAAAGCTAACGACAAAAGTGCAAGTTATGATTGACGAAAAAAAACTGAAAACCCCAGCCTTTAAACACGAAAACATGTCATTTTTAGAGCAACTAAAAAACTCTAAAGCTACAATCCATCAGGAAAACAGATAAAAAATCACATCTTTTTTACAAGTTCCACTATAAACATCCAGAATCCATCGCCACAATCAAAAGAGAACGAGAAGCAAGAGTAGGAAAGGATACCAGATCGACGAGAGCGGCTGCTTTCTGGTAGCGCGTGCCATAAGCAATGGCATCAGATCTCCTCTGGTATGGCTTGTGCTTATGATAACCAGCGCCAGCGCCAGCGCCGCCGCTGCTGCTCGCTTCAGTGATCAAAGGGGAGTCCATTGATTTGTCCACCGAGCTCTCAAACTAACACAGTGATCATGAGAGAAGAGAAGAAGAGGATTCAGGCATCGCGAACTCACGAGCGCGAGAGAGAGAACAATGTGAGAAAACGAAGCAAAAAATACAGGAAAAGAGCTTTTTGCACAAAACCCCTCAATTTAATAGTTAATTACGAAGGAGCGAGAAATGGAGGACGTGTATCTCTGTTGAGGTTGTCATGCGTGTCGGCAACACGTGGGGGTCCAGGGAGGCGATCATCTGCGTAGATTTTGCCTCGAGATTGGAGTAAATACAGATCTCGAGGAAATGGCTGAGATGAAGAAAAGGAGCTAGATCTGGTGCTGATATGTTTGACATTGTGGAATAGACTGACATATTGATTAGATGGGCCAGTCAATGGATGGCACTTGTCGTTCAATAATTTCTTTTATGTTTTTTTTTTTTTAATTGAATACATTGCAAGATTATCTAGTTGCTGAAAGCAAAACGTCAAAACAAATTTTAATTTGATTTTACAAATAAAGTAATCAAGGCACGGTTAACAAATTTCAAAGGAAAAAAATGGAGTATATATAACCTGAGAATTAAGAATTGCTTTCTTTAAATAGAAGCGGGTTTTGTATTGTTTTGCTTGAGTAGGATGCAATCAATACATCATTCATGAACCAACGCTCCCATTTACGGAGTGATGTGATAGTATATGAATTCAGTCAGACTATTGCTACATACCTGTCCATTTCCCACTTTGTATTATTAAAGTTGGGCTCACCATCCAGCGAACGGATAAGTTTTTCTTTTTCTTTTTTTAATAACACAGATTATTTTTCATTTTAAAATTTACATTTAAATCAAAATAATTACTCAACTTAAAATTCTCAAATTGCACAAAATTTCTTTAACATTTACACTTTTAAAAATAAACTAAAATTTTTCAGATGAACACATGATAGAATAAAATTAAAGTTAAATAATTATTTTAATTCAAATTAAAATTTAAATTTCAAAATAAAAAATTAAAGAAAAATCATTATCTAATATCCTGCCAAAAAATTTACCCACTAATGAACTCATGTTCATTCCCTATGTCCATGTCTTAAAAAAAAATAATAATAATTTCAGTTGTTAACTTACTGATATGATTTATCCATATATTCATAAAAAAATAATAATGGTGTAGACCAATGTTATTTCACAATTGTGAAACAATCCAGTGTAAACAACCTAACCCTGCCATGATTTATCTATATTTATATATAAAAAAAAAACACATTGTGTAGAACAGTGTTATCTATGTTTCCAAAATATCATCAAAAGCTTTGGGTAGAGCAGAAGGTTTTTCTCTAATAAATTAGCTTATGGTTCAGGATTACTGGGGCCCAAAAACCGAACGGATAACTCCCGCTTGAAGAAAATGAAGACAATTCCGATCCACATAAAGAGAGGTGGTTGAGGTAGTGACCCAAAAAAATTGAGGGTTTAGGAGTAATTGTCGTTTTGGAAGGGCCATGCGCAGGGAACAGACGCAACACAGAAATTTGAAATAAAGCAACAAAATTAAATAACCACAAAATCATTTTCTAGTTTAATTTTCAAATGACCAGTACACAACTTGAGGCAACAAACAAAGTTTCACGACAAAGAAACGTGCAGCCAAGTATACAAAATATGCGGAAGGAAATCCAACCAATAAGCTACGAAGACTGATGTTCATACAGCCAGACAAGCATATGCGTACTGTGTCCTCAAATGGATATTTTCTCATATACTTGGTGCAACCACATAAGAGAAGAGAATAGAATTGCAAAAAATCAACTTTCAAGCAAGATCCACAACAGAAACAGACAAACAACAGAGAAACTTGTAATAGAAACAAAAAGTAATTTAAAATACAGGTCCCATGTCGATTGACTTAAATCCACATGTAAAGGATTATAAGAATTTCTTTGTCTTGGGCTTTGGCTTTTGTGATAAACACCTCTTTGAAATAAACAATTCGCTTATGCAGTGTTTAAGAAGCTCAAGCCCAAACAGGGGTATTTTGTTATTATTGTAACTAACACTAGAGAAATCACAGTAAGAAGAGGAATCTAGGATCCATGTCCAACCTTAACAATTTATCAAAATTCATAAATTAAGATTCTCAAGAAGAGAATTTGCTAGAAGTCTAAAAAATAAGACAACCTGCAAAGCATGTTCTCTCTTCATTCTTTAATTGGAATAGGGTTCCACAGAACTTAGTGCTAGAATACTAGTATGAGGTAATCCTATAATATCTTTATCCATATCAAAGGATCATCTCATAAGCCTTAAGGATCATAGCTCTATCCTCTACATCAAAGAATCATCTCTTAAGCCTTTGCTCCATCCTCTATATCAAAGAATCATCTCTTAAGCCTCAAGGATCATGGCTCCATCCTCTATATCAAAGAATTATCTCTTAAGCCTCAAGGATCAAAACTCTATCTTCTATCAAAGAAACATCTCCTAACCTTAAGGACTGATAATTTGTAACCAGAATCATAAAGCATGCAAACAAATTAAACTACCAGAAAGCCAACATATAGAGTACTGTATAGAGCATTGCACCTTGACAAAGGTTTATTTTTAATAGTAGCAATGCTCTGATGCATGAAAAACTAGCTCGAGATGGTACAGAAGGCACAAGCAACACTTGAATTAACTAAATCTGGATAGCAAGAAGGAAAGATGAACACAATACCAAATCTAATAACTGAAACTCAAAGCTACAATTTGGAGAACAATATCCAGAAGCTGACCACTGTAACCACTATTGGCTGAATACAGTACACAAAGCCACATATGAAACAATACACAAGTAAACACACTCCTATCATCATATCATCAGCCCAATAGACTAATGGTAGAAAAAAAAATAGGAAAAGAAAAGACACACCACAAATGGATGATATCAGAAGAGAGTGCATAAAACATGCACAGATGTAAAATATTCAACAAGTAATCAAGTGCAGCTACCATCTCTGAGATAAAATGGAAGAAGAGATTCTAAGCTCATGAGATCATTTAATTCCTAACAAGATAAACCACATCATTCATCAAAATGTATGCCAAGTAGAAACCTTGAATACCAATCACATTACCAAAAAAAATAACATAAAATAAAAGATAAAAAATAAAGTATCAAGAAGAAAAAATGGAAAATGATCAAAAGTAAGAACAAATTTTTGCCTCTGATTTCTATTTTCAATCCATTTCACGGCAACCTAATGACACTATTCTAACCTTCTAAAGTTAAAACCTTGAACTTGCATCATCATTAAACACAACCAAAAACATGCATTTCAACAACCTTATGATTCATATTATAGTTCTCTCAAATCTCCACATTCATGACCAAAACAAAGATCATTCACGAACATCAACAAGTACTAGATTCTTCGAACCCATTAAGATCAATCCATCAAGAAAAATAAATACTAAATCCCAATCAAGCAAACTATTGAAACTACATTAAGTCTACAGAATCAGGATATTAATTCAAATAAACAGACAAGTAAACCAAAAATCCAGCATCAAAAGGTAACAAGAATGAACCACTATCATTTAGAACCTGAGCTTGGTGAAGAACCACCGATTCTTGCCAGTCTTGAACCGCTCCTCCAAGCGGGCCTTGGTCTCCTTGCACGCCGTCACCTTCTTGTCCTTCGATTGCAGCGAATCAATAGTAACAATGTCCTTCAGATCAACATCAAGGGTGTAGCGAGTGGGCATGATATGGTTGTAGTTCACGAGCTTGAGGAAAGCCTTGACACGAGATTTCTTGGCAGTTTTCTTGGCTGAATCCTTGCGAATGACCTTCTTAGGATACTTGGAAATGCCGGCGACGAGGCAGTGACCATAAGGGCGATCACGGGTGCCTTCGTCGAAGGATCGCACGATCACGGCCTTGCGGCCAGCGAATCGGCCCTGTAGAACAATGATGGCTTTGTTGGGCTTGAGGAACTTCACCATCGTCGAGATCTCCAAGCACCTCTGGCTCCTTCGCCGCTGTCGATCTCTTCCGCTCTTCGCTAGGGTTTCAAAAACACTAGGACTTGGGTATTTATATAGAGAAGGGGAGATGGATAGAATGACGGGTTTACCCTTTGTGAATTAATGTTTGAATGTTTAAAATGTTAATTTACTGAATTATGATAATAACTCAATAATTATACATTACCATTACTTACATGTCTTACTTAACAAATAAATAATATTTATCACTATTGTTATTATTATAATTAAATATATTATTATTATTACTATTATTATTATTGGGAGGAGGCTGATTTAAGATGGAGATGAGATAATTTGGGGAAACATAAAAGCATGTATTTTTAAGATTGGCTGAGGGCATTTAAATAATTGTACTTAATCAATTAGCTTATAAAAAACAGCTTATTTTCATGAACGGGTCTTTTGCAGCTTATAATAAACTGTATTTAGACTTATTTCACAGCTTGAGCTTATCCAAAAAAGCCTATCCAAACACAAATATAAACCTCATAAGCACTTAACTTATAAGACAGATTTATGCTCGATATTTTGATTATCCGTGTGTTAATCATTTTTTAATTTACTGCCTAACTCCATATCTATTTATCTTTTAGCATCCCTTAAATGGTATGCATTTGTTCTAATTTATCTTTGAGCATCCTTTAAATAGAGGGCATTTCTCTATTCATTAAAAAAATTGAATAAAACTAAAAATATATGATTATTTGTACTCATTGCAAGTTGCAACACCTAACAAAACGACTAGAGAGAGCAAGTAAAAATAAAGTCCACACATGAACATTATCACACTAAGAACACCCGCACAAAATTACTACTCACAATCTCAAAATGTGCCTTCACCTATACTTCAAACTCTATCACCACTCGTGAAGAATAAAAATCTGACTACTAATAGACCACTTGCTTACAAGCTGTTGACATATATAAAGCACATATGTGAAAGTAACAAGAAATCATGTGATAAAGTTCAATATTCACAGAATGTTTATATTTTCTTCTTTTTTTCATATGCAACAAGTTATGACATAGTCAGCACCCTGCTTGATGGCAGGCAGTAAACAAGAAATAGCTGCAACCTACATAGAAACTGCAATAGCATGCATGATTCTACAAGCTCAAGCATAATCATATTCCAAACGATATTTGGTGACCCTCGTCTGTAGTCGAAAATCAGAATCTCTCGGCGGTCATGACAACTGGCTGAGGTTCCACGCGTGTTTTGGTGAGATATGGGCCTCTTCTCACAGCTTCCTGCAACTGAAAACAAAGAATCTCATGTTACAATAATATTGTCGAAAAGCCTGCTCTACAAGAGTTCATTCCTGATGGATTCAGAGATTCATTAAAGCACTCGCCTTTTCAATAATTCCTGTGGCCGGAGACATATTCGATGCCGACAAAGCTTTGTTGATAGCCACGCAACATTGATACCGCACGTCCATGCCTAAACATCCTCAGTGTCAATAGGAATAGATTTTAAATGAGAAACTAGATGGTGCTCCACTTGTGAAAATGCATCAAAATTATGCCAAGCAAACATTGGAAAGAATATCATGTGGAATTAAACAAAAACTTGCCGGATGTAGTTTGATTTAGCATATAATATGTTCAATTTACGGCATTTCTATGGTTGTTAAAAGGATATCAACCAAGATGCAGTCATTTAATACTCAACAAAAAAGATGATTGGATGAGACCCATTGGAGTTTTAAAATGAAAAACAACAACCATATTTAAGTGGATGAAAAATTTGATAATAATTATGATTTGCTGGACATTTACCATCCTTGGAGGTCTCCAGGCTTGCATCTGTCACTATTGTTATAATTTCCTGCTTTGAGCATATCTCCATCAAACACCATGGACGGGCTACCAGTCCAGACATTGCTCTATAAGCCTGTCCAAAAATTAAATTTATAATGTATATGAGAGTAGCTTTAATTCTTCCATAAAATCACATTGCTCTTGTTTCTAGTGGTTCTTAGGCATTGCTTAAGTCCTTATTTTTTATAGAATATTTTGTGAAAATTTGCTAACGATATCATTGAAAGAATCTGCTTATCACATGCTTTACACTATAATTAAATGATAGCTAATAGTCAATTCAAATAGTATCAAATAGAAAGAGACAACTATCAAATTATGTAGTAGTGGTAAAAAAAGGTCACATGAAATTCTTAAGGATCTTTAATCAAGTCTTACAGCTAAACGTGTCTCAGGTTCTTGTTGCAACACAGAAAGAAATAATCCCTGAGAAGAAATAAAACCATGTTAGAAAGATAATGTGCTTGGTTTTTAAAAAACTACAAAGTGTACACAAGAAAGTAAAGAAATCAATATATACATGTGGCAACAAGGAAGCTGTTCATGACCATTAACATTGCTCAAGAAATCCAAGTATGCAACCATGTTGCCTTGCAAGATGTAAACCAAACAAATTATCAAGCCCAATTCAACCCAAAAACCTAAACTCGTAGGATAAGAGACCCAGATTATAGATGAATGCCTACATTTACTAATTTAACCTATGTGAGGCTAATAATTCCTCTGATACACCCCTGCTACATGCTAGCCAATTTTAGCTGGCCACATTGCAAATAAACCAATTAACTAAGCTCTGATTCCATATAAGATGCAAACCAAATACATGATCCACACACAATTCAACTCCAAAACTCAAGGTTATAGGATGAAAACATATTATACACTCATCAATATTTATTATTTTTACCAACATTGGACGAACTCTAATATGTCTGACCTTATAAAACATCTTATCCTAGATAAGAAAGAATCACGATAGGAACACTAACAGATGGTGTCAGTTTTGGGGTCTCAGCCGCAGTCGCATAGATCATGCGTTTAAGGTATTCCTCCGCATTGTCATTCAGTAGCACACTATCTGCTGATCGTTCAACACCACAAATGTTCCCAAGAGCATGTAAACCAGCCTGAAAAGTCAAAACAATCCAAATATGTTGATAAAGATATATTATCAAAACATGCAATGGTTGACAACAGCACCATTTCAAAATGTAGAATACTCACCAATTGTTTGCCTCTTCCATGCTGATCAAAGGCTGCTTCTATGACATGTCTAGCCACATTAGATGGACTTGTCAGCAGCAATGCAGCTCCTTGTTGTGCTAGAAATGCAACAATATATTATAGGGGATCCAGGATGTAAATAACAAGGATAAGATAATCATAAGAGGGTAACACAAAATTTGATTGATAAGGAAACTGCTTTTCTAACTTCTTATTTGTTTGTTTATATTGAAGAAAATAACCATAAAAACTAATTTAGGATGGGTTTTCTAGTTACATGAATAATTAAGAGGAAACAGCCACACTGGTTCCTCTGCTCATTGATAAACTATTAGTAGCAATTACCAAAATAAATTTGATTGCTTTATGAAGTATGAGATCATGATAAGCATGATGCCAATTACAGAGTGATCTTGAAAGTGACCCCATGCATAGACTCCTACAACATGCTAACCAATGAAAGACTTGTCACATAATAGTTCAGAGAAAAAGCTAGAGCAAACTTCCCAAAATCATATGTTTCAAATTATGCAAATTCATTCTTCCTCTCTACCTTCCTTACTAACCCTGAATTATATCCAGAGTGATTCTTTCACAAGGAACGGCCATTAATATTTATCTTTGAGGATCCGTGCAAGGTAATGTCTTTTAAGCTCACTTAACTGATGTAAACAATAAGCAACAAAGTTTTCATTTGTGGGAAACAAAAGTAGAGAATTAAATGAAAGCGGATTTTTGCAAGACCATAATATCTGCATAGCTGCAATTTATTAGGAAAAAAAAAAAAAGAAAAGGCCAAGGTGCAGACTTACATGTTCCAATAAGACCTAAAGCTTCAAGGATACTCTCACATTCATTTAGATCAAGATCATCTACCAGTTCCAATCTTTCATTAATGCCCAAAATAAGAGCAGCAACTCCTGAAATCAAATTAAAGTAAGACAAACTTTAATCTGTCCCTTGCATTCACATGGTTGAATACATCCACATTCCCCAAATCAACCTCAATGTCATGTCTAAACAATCTCTGGTGGAAGAATATTAATGAGTATTTCAATAACATAATACCATCATCTGGAAGGAACTAAGCATAAAACTAAAAATATCATGTAAGGTAGAAATGAAATCAGAGATGCACTTCTGAAGAAATCGTTTATTGATTCATTTTATTTTAAATGTTGAGTTAATAAATCAACCAAAAAAAATGAGAAGCAATTTTGTCTATCATTTCTACTACTACTACTAATGACCTTCCCAAACACAAGGTAAAACTTTGTACTAAAAATAAAAGAACATAAAGCATATACATTCTGATAGACAAACAGACAAGTCAGGCTAGAAACAGATCAGGCCAAGCAGGAAAACTTCTGTAGATCTAGGTATGTGTTTATACTGTTTTATGACCAAGTTAGGATGAAACCCCAGAAGTTCGAAACATAATATTAAGGACCATCATAATTTAGCATTCCTAGAACCATTCTCACTTGATTCATCAATAGTTGTATATACATCAGCTCTAGAAAGAAGCCTTCCGCTTATCATAAATGCTCTTGCTCTTATAATGGAAGCCACAGACGCATTGCTGAAACAAGAAGAAAGATATACATTAAATTAATGCCTCAGAGAGAAATTAAAAGTCATCAAAATCAATCAGTTGCAATACCTTATCAGACCAGTCAAGAGTTGAAGCAAAGTAGTTTTTAATAAGAATCTAGCACTGTGAGGAGATTCCACCAACTGCATAATGAGAACAGGTTATTCTTACGGAATTTATGCTTGTTTCTTGATGAGTGAAAGAGAGAGGGTAGTAAAACTCGCACCTAGACTACTGAAAAAAATCAAAGTAAATTCTATGAAGTTATGAAGGGTTTTAGATTCACGAGGTTGAGAATATTCATGGAATAGTAACAAAATGATATGGGCCAGCACAAGTTAGATTTGGTCCATCTAAACAACTTAAAAGGCTTCGAGAGCAAGATAAACCCTAATCCCAAATTGATGCTAGCTTGTGGAAGGAAACCTACAAAAGAATGTAGTGGAAGTTTTTTCCTGCCAGAAGGAAAGAAACTATTATAGATTGAAGTATTGATCCAACAAAACAACCAACAAAAAATCCTACATTATCAAATGCACTCCCACCAAACTTGGAACAAGAGAAAAGGCTTCCACCAAATTCCTCATTACTCATATTCTCCAATGTTGACTTCCACTGAGTTTTCTAAATTGATTAATCCCATAGAAAAAGGGTGGTAATCTCCTATTAATGAAGGCTAAGTATAAAAGACAAGTAACAGCTGGTGTTGAACTAAAAGTTACTACTATAACTCTGTCATCACATATCAATCCTCTCCACCCACTGTCAACAACAGTCATTCACCTCATCCACTTCCTGCACCCTTGTCAAGCCGACCAACATAAAAAATAAATAAAATAAATAAAAAATAAAAAGGAAGAAGAAGAAGGGAAAAGAAAAGAAATTCCATGCTTCTTGTTTGAATAGTTGAGCAGTTCACAACCCACTAGCTTTTAGCTCCAACTCCCCTTGGTGAACATGCCCTTCAGCCTTAGCTGTCAAACCAATATCCTCCTAGGCATTCCATGATTCTCATCTAGTAAAAAGCACCAGCACCAAGAAATTAGACTTTGTCGGTATCTGCAATTGGCCATCAAATCCAAACCATTCAGGGTCTAGATCCTTGATACTCGAGATCAATGGTAACTCTCAATTCCACTGCATGCATCAACTCACTCCCCTCAGCAGCACATTATTGCAGAACCATTCAATCTATAACCAGGTCAACCAAGACATGGTTGAACTGCAAAGATCAATAGGTATTTCCTAGTTTTATTGAATTAAGTTCTTTTTAGAGTTCCTAGCTCAAGTATAGTACCCAATCCCCAGGTTTTCTGGTCGAAAACGCAGCCAGTTCTCAGAACTGCTTCCATTAGACGAAAGCTAACAAAATTTTAAAATAGAAATAATAATTTCAACAATGGCATCAAGTAGAGCAATATCACCTAAGCAGTTTTTACATCAGTTTCCATCCCCACATGCATTATGTGAAATAGAAAATATTATTGAATTGTTTACTACCAAATCACCGCATAAGAGAGCCACATCCGAAGGTCTACTCCCAATTAAGGCACTACTTACCTCCATCTTATTGTTTTGAATTCTAATTCTATCCTTCTTGATTTTGCAGCCATTTATCTTCAGCATTTGTTATAATTTAAATTTAACTTTACCCCCAAAACCCTTAGTTTACAAAATTTACAAAGAGATCCCTGAGCTAATAATAAATAAATAAATGGGGTTAGGTATTACAATGGAACTCAGAACAAATCCCACAAAACTAGTTGAAAATTTATTAAGTTAAGCTGGACATCAAATGTACCTCACGTAAAAGATGAAAATCCATTAAGTTAGGCTGGACATCAAATGTACTTCATATAAAACAGATGCTGCAAACCTAGCTGAAAATCCATTTAGTTAAGCTGGGCATCAAATGTACCTCATATAAGAGCTCCAGGGCACTCAACGTCATGAGCATATCATCCTGCTGATTGATTTGGTCCTCAAACAGGCTAAGCAAATTTGAATCATAAACTGCCGTTGCAGCTAGGCTAGATATAGAGAACAACTTGGATGCAAGAGACAAAATCCGAATCCTAGCCTGGTGCATTCATCATGAATATTCAGAAATAGGATTAAGGGCAAAAACAATTATGCAGATTATGCCGAAACAAAGTTCTTTTAGATCTTGAAGACTAAAAGATAATGCATTACAGTTACGAACAACATAAAGAACCACATGTACAGAAAAAGAAACCACCAAGTACACACCAAGCATAGAACTCATCAAAATTCATACCAGGGAAGAGCAATGGGCAGCTACAACTTTAAGCTGGACAGACTCTTCACTTCCATGAGGAAAGATGATTTTCTAAATAAAGTCATGCAGCAAGTAGGTTTGATTATTGAAGTCAGCCACTCCATGAGCATATATGGAAAACTTAATGCAGTCACACTAAGACCTTACAATTCCTTCAGGAGTCTGAGCAATACTATTAATAGCTTCCAAAGATGCTGCTGAAGTTAGTTCATCGCTGGACCAACAGAAAATATTTATCAGCAAGAACCAAAACAAATTCCATAAATCAAGACTTCCAAGACCCAAACATGATATGATACATGCTAATCACATAAGCCAAGGCAGCCTAGGAGCAGAATACAATTCTAATTTTCATGCAATATTCATTAAGAACAATGAACAAATCTGAAATAGTTTCAGACTTTTAATTAGCCCCTAGCCAGAAATATTGTATCTCACCATGCATCTTGGAGATTTTGGCATGTATGTTTAAAATTAACAAAAGGTATACTTATTCATAGAACACTAATCCAGATCAAAATCCTCTACTAAGCCATCCTCATATTTGCTTGAAAAGAAAGCCAAGATAAAAATAATGAGTAACAACAAAGGTCAGAGACATACCCTTCAAGAAAGCAATTTAGAAGAAGTGGATAAGTGTTGCTTGTCAAGATTATTTTGACATGTCCTTCGCCTTCAGCATTTACTAGCATATAATGCACCTGATGTGAACAGAAGAAAAAAGTGAGTCATAACTTCCACAAGCATCTCTTTTGCTATAAATTGTTCCATCGATTAGTTATTTGTACAAGCTATAAAGAAAGAACAATAGCTGACATACACACACTAACAAATTGATGTATTAAACAATCCATTAAATTTGTTATAATGCAAAAAACCTATGTTGATCAGAATAAAACGTCTGAAAATGACAGCCAACATTCTTCAATCTAGCTATGCTTTCATAAAGTTAGCATATCTCTATACATACAGCTTTACAAGCCAAGCATTGAATGGCCTGAGATTTTGCCTGAAGTCCAGCTTGAACAAATGCCTGAAAACGAAAAACAAAAAAGGAAACAAGGAAAATAGCAATTCAAATACAAGAAAAACATCACACATAATTCAAAGCACCAATTAGATGACATCATACAAAAAAAATTCCCAGCTTGATTTCCAAACAGGACAGGAACTAAAACTGCAACACTCTTTAAATGTTGGATGAAACTATAAATACTGGTTGTTGAAGATCATGCTTTCACCATTTTCAAGCATTCATGCCATTTAATACATTGATTCAGCCAAAAATCATCAGCCATCACAAGAGAAACATGCATAAATTTTATTAATACCTGATTGAATCAAGGTGAAATATTGATCACAATAACTTAGCAAGAACTAGAAATTCCAATAATTCAACTAGATGGACTACATTTTGAAGGTCATCGAATTCAAAATAACTAACAAAACCAAAATCAATAATAAGATACATACAATATAATGAGGGATCAGAGAGGCGCCAAATTTTGTCTTGAATAGTCTCTCCAAGCAAGCAACTATAGTACCTTCAACTCTGGATACATCAGCCTTGGTTTGCAATATACTACAAGAGCAGAGAAACTCACGACTCAAAACCAAATGAAGTGAAGCAATTGATTCCCAAATAGATACATAGAGAAAGAGATAAACCTGAAGAGAAGTGGGAGAGGAAAGCGATCAAGGAACTCTTTAGCTGAAGCATCGTTTTGCAACCCTGCGATCGAATGGTACGAATAACGAGTTCAAGCATAGATGATAACACAAGGGAAAAAAAAAGAGATGGGCATCGGGTACCGGGGTAGGAAGCGAAGTCGGACGCCGCTTCTAGGATCGGAGCGAGATCGGTCGGAGCTTCCGCCATGGATTCCGGCGGCGTGGTCTCTGGTAGTGCGAGAGAGTGCTTTGCGTCGGTGATCGGTGAGAGAGGACTTGGGCGGTGAAAAAGGGAAGGCGGGACTTGCCACGCGGCGGAAAAAATGGGCCTTTGAGATGCGTGCTATTCTCTGTTTTATGATTTAGGAAAGAAAAACTCCTTGCAATTCTTAATTGATATAAATATTTAATATCGTTTTAAAATTTGTATAATTTGAGGATATTGTTTAAAATAATAAAAACACAAATTATAACATGGCTTTTTGACACTATATCTTTCATATAAGATACTCATTTTGTATTTTGAGACGATCCAATATGGAATTTAAAGTTTACTCAGTGTGAGTATTGAGTTTAATCCATACTACTGCACCTCTTTTGTATATGTTTTGTCATATTTTAAAATATATATATATATATATGATGATTATTTTAATTTTAAAAATAATTCAAAATTAATTAATTTTACACCAAATGGGAGGTCAAAGAAACGAAGTGCCCATCACAATCATTAAAAAAGTACAGAACAATAGTTTATCCACGTTAAAAATTAAATAAGTAAATAACACTGCCATTTAAAATATATTTAAAAAAAAATGGTTTTTTCCGATGCTAATCCATCAGACTCGTTTGCGATGCATACATGTTTGAACTTATTATCATAATCTTACTTAGTATAAATTTAATGATTGGAGTTCATGGACAAAGTCATAATCAAGAATGAAGCCTATGTTACAATCTAATTGCAAGATCAAAGCACGCACCCATCCCACCCAACACATACTATCTTGAATATGTTTCCAATCTAATTATATTCTTGCCGTTGGATTTTCCCAATGCTTTTTCAATTTTTAATAAAATTTAAAATATATAAGTTTAAATTTTATAAGTTTCTTAACATCATGGACATGGATAACTTTTTCTAGGATGGCTGGCCTAAGTTCTGGAAGTTATGTGTGGCTCCTCGGGTCAAATTATTCTCATGTTTAGTCTTCATGACAGAATTTTAACCCATGATTACCTCCACAAGTTAAACTTGTCTCCAGTTGTTAATTGTGTTTTTTGCAATCAGGAATGTGAAACCATTGAACATCTGTTTATTAGATGTCCCAGAGTAAGTGCTATTTGGAATCATATTTGCTCTTTGATTGGCGCTAACATCTTTGTTCAGTGTAACATTATTTGACAATAATTGGGTTGGGGACAATAGATGCAGGGGTGAACAGCTTTAATGCCTCTATTATTGCTGCCACTCTCTAGTTGATCTGGAAAGCCAGATGCCATATCATCTTCAGAAAAACAAGCATGTGGACTTGGGTCAAATTCCTTTTTGGGCTGTGGAACATGTCAAAGAATACTTCATAGTAATTAAGGATAAACTAGGGAAGTATCTTCTTAACTTAGATCTTTCTTACTCTTCTAGATTCATATTATTCATTGGTGCATCCTAGATATCTGAGGATCAACCTAGTGGGGTTGGGTTTGTGGTTGTCAATGCTGATAAAAGATTTCTTTTTTACAGGCTACACCCAATTTTTTGTGACATCTTGCTTGGAGGCTAAATTGGGTGCGATCAAATAAGCTCTATAATGTATTTCTGAGCACTCACTTACGACGGGATGCATTATGACTGACCGTACGGAAGTTGTTCAGGTAATAACTAACCATCAAGTCTCTGACAATTGCCGGATTTTAAATCAGGCGAGTGAGATTCATTTGTTGCTGCAATCGCCAGAGAATCCTATTCTGGATGTTGTCCTTCGTGATTGGAATTCAATTGCAGATAAGTTGCCCAACTTGGGTAGATCTTCAGTTGAAGTTTCTCTCTTTCATCAGGGCAAACACCTCCCTAGATGGATCATGAAGATTTGTAGGAATGATGGGTTTTGCTTTGAGTTTTCATTTTTTGTTATTTTTACTGCCTGTTTAGGTTTGTTGTTTCTAGCTGCTGTGCAGCTCCTTTCTAAAAAAATAATTAAAAAAATAAATAAATCTCACAATACTTATCTTAATGAGTATCAATTTAAAATTTATTTTGTAGAAGTGAATTGTAACTTTAATTTTTAAACCACGGAAAAAAAAAACTTTGGTCCCAACTACACTAACAATAGTTGCCTCGATTAATATTAAGTTAATAATTTTATAATAATTTATAAATTTTATATAACATTTAAATTAAATGTCAACGAATAACTACCCATGTTTGTGATTAAGAGGTCTCAAGTTCGAGCCTCTCATATTACAATCTACTTTGAAAGGTTCTCTGTGGGAGTTCTGTGTAATAAATACCTTTTGATATGATCTCCATTTTAGAGTTGGATGGCGGGGGTTTGTCCTAGAAAGTCAGTTAAGATACCGTAACTGATGTACCTCCGTGTTTATTTTGTCATTTGCTTTGTCGCTTGTCGACTTTATCAATATATATATATATTAACAAATATGAACAAATCACGTGTACATGCATCACTTTTCTAAGCATCCCCTCCGGTTCTTTCTACTTGTCACATTTTAGAGGCTTTTTTTTTGTAATTTTTATTTATCCATTTAAATATTTGTAAAGTATTAAATATTGTTTTTTCAAAATTTACCTTTCATATTTAATGTAATTTTATAATTTTTTATAAATTATATTCAACTACAAATTGTTCTTAAACATGTTTTAAATAAAAGTAGCTTTAAAAAATTAGTGTAATTTTTATAAATTTTAGATTATTAAATAATTTTAATTAATTTTCTTAATTTATGTAATTTAGTTAAAACAGACAAGTGATTTTTTTAAACATGATAGAAAATTTATCTTTTTTTTTTTTTTGCAAGCGTGTGTAGAAAATTAGGTCCTTTTATTCACGTGTGCAGAGGATCCGATGCGAATAGGACAAAAATAACTCCCACAATGCAATTATACTACATTAGCTGTCACAATTTTTTTAAAAAAAAAATTAATTATATATATAATCCCCTTAACTATGTATTAATTAATGCTATATATATATATATATATAAAATATAACCCGCCAATTGCTCCAAAAACCCCAGAGCTGAGGCTCGCCGCAACAATGGTTTCACAGCACGGGCTGAGGCTCGCCGCCGGCCTCATCACCTCCCACTTTGGCGACCTCGTCGGCGTGCGTCCCTCTCTCTCTCTATATATCCTCCATTGCCTTCCTCTTTCTCTGATTTCTCCGCTCTGATGTCTTCTTTCTGCGCTCGCAGAAGGTTTGCGAGTGTCTCCTCCGCCGTGGGACGCTCTCCCTCCATGAGATCATCCGATTCACCGAGCTCTCCTCGTCGCAGGTCAAGAACTGCCTTCTTGTTCTTATCCAGCACAGCTGCGTTCAGGCCTTCTCCATTCCACGACCGGGTTCGTACTCTTTCGTTTTCTATAGATCGATTCCGGGGACAGAGGAGAAGATGGATTTAGTATTGTTTTCTGATCGGTTTTATTGGTTTCAGTTGCTTCTGGGGCTGAGATCAGGACATTGACGCAGTATATGGCCCTGTTCGACAATATCCTCCACCGGCTTCGGTTCTCTAAATTCCTCTCCATTGTTCAAGCCGACCTTGGGCTCCAGGTTTGCAATGTTTCCTTTTTTTTTTTTATCGTGATTATTGCTAACAATTGAAGTACTAAAAAGAAATATTTGGTACATTTGTTATTGGGAGTTTATTTATTTAAACTTAATTGGGACGAGAAATGTGGAATCATCAATAAAACTGCCCTGAGCTTCGATTGAATCAAATTTGGTTGAGTTTGGAAACATATATCAAGTAAAGTTTTTTTTTTTTTTTCCAATTTATCTTTTTACTATACTCGTTTGTGCGCAAAGTTGCAACATTATTTATTTATTATTATTGTGTTTTTGACAAATACAAGTTGCAACATTACTTATAATGTGATACGTTCTTGGTTGGAAAAGAAAAATGGGAGTATGGGTTTTATCTGTGACCATAGTAAATGCACTACACAGGAAGGATAACTTGTACAACTGATTTTGTGGCTTTGTATTTGGTTTTATTATACTTGTTTGTGCCTTGTAGGTCAATTTGGCACTTTGCTGAGTTTGTGACACCATGAGTCTCATAGCCAAGTAAATTTAATTCATACAACTTCTTGAACAAATATGCTATTAACGCTATCTCCTTGTTTATTTTCTCATTTATGGACATTCTCATCTGATGTATCTCCTTCTAGTGCTAGTAAAGAGGAATGTTTACTTTTCCTGCAGTGTAGGAATCTTCTTGAGGGATTACTCCAACATGGAAGGCTTACATTTGAGCAACTTGCAGAGAGAGAAGCATCGACAAAAGGATTGGAAGGTTTGATTTTGTTCCACAGGTTGAGAATTTAAGTTGTAGCTAAGCATTATTATGATGAGTCAACTGTCACTGTCCATCCATAGCATAGCCCATTTTGATAGCCAATCTTATGAAATTCATGTATTCAGGAAGTACAAGCAGTCAAAATATTTTGCGTGCGGAGTTTGATAGACTGGTGCGTGCACATTATGTGGAGCGCTGCCCAAGGCCTGAACCATTTATCTCACCACCTGAAGAAGATAAATTGACATCAACAAAAAGGCGTGGGTCTAAGTTAAGTTTATTATTGCGAGATTTTTCACTATTTGCTAGTAGTTTTTGCGATAAGGATCTGCTGAAGATACTAACTGGATTGGTGAATTCAATATCTTTGCTCAGGCTCCAAATATCCATCTAATATTTAATTTCTTGATTGGGATTTATGACAACCATTGTCTTAAGAGTAGATAGATCTTTTTCTTATAACCCAAAATATGCTAATAAAGGGCAATTATTTGTGGGCTTTGCTCATCCTATTTGCGAAATTTAAGTCAAAATGCCAGATTAATGCATATAGTATTTGAGAAAGCTAAGCTGGACATTGGTGGATGAATTTAGACCATGGCTCATAATTTTGAGAGGAATAACATGTTAAAAGTTTTGTTTACAATGTAGTGTTCCATTTGAAATCATACTATCAATTATTATTGTTGTAAGGCTATCTCCTTATCATATGCCAGGATCTTGTTTTGAAATTCAAAGTTAGGCTCTGTACATTGAGATTTACACTGCTTTGTACCCTCGTTGTTGGTGTTCCATGGTATTCAACTGCAGTTGAAATATGAAGCTAACATTATGGTATTCTTTCAGGCTGATGCAGTAAATTTGTCTGTAGAAGAATTGGCTATGATTGGTGCTGCCCTCCCTGTAATTGAGAGATTTTCTGCCATTGGTAGCACAGGGGAAGAGGAAGAGTCAAAAACTCCTGGCCATAATTCATATACAGTTGGTGACAAGGTTGTTGCTCTCAGCATTGTGAATATTTTATCTTTTGAAAATGTTTCATCTGGCCAAATTAAGTTTTAATGTGTAGTGCATGGTTTTGAAGAAAGTTAGTTCATCAGAAGTGCTTAAAAGTTAAAAATACATAAAGTATGTGAAATATATGTGACCAAGATATCCTAAAATTGTACTCTATGATCTTAGTATGCTCATACAGAGTTAGTGTAGAGGTATTGCTTATGATCTTAGTATGCTTATACAGAGCTAGTTTTTTTCTTTATTTGTGCTGTATTTAGGTTTATTACACCTAAGCAGTTTGGTCTTAGGTATTTGATAGGCCAACTAAGGAAGTGTGCATGCAGTTTCACTCTAATGATTCGGATATTTGTATGATTATCTCAAGTTATATTCAGGCATAACTACCATTAGTTTTTTGAGTTAGAGTGTGAATTTAGCTAATTGGATGATTCTCATTGCTTTTGCCATAGTTACTTTTTTTCTTGGGGAAAGAGACAGAAGTTAAACTTGACTTGCTAAGGTATTTGCTTATTCTTTGTAAATCTACAAATTTGTTTATGACAGAGGAAGCATGAAGCTTTGATTGACAAAGAAACTCAAGCTGTGATTGTTGAGAGTGGAGTGCTTTGGCGTGTGAATTTTGAGAAGTTTGTTTATTGTCTCAAGAAGAAGGTTAAATTCTCTAGCCATTCTCATTTTTTAATATCATTGATGTTTCTCCCAATTGTTCTGCTATAATAGGAATAGACATGTCCTCAAAATTTGACAAATTTTAGTTTTACAGATCTTCTTTCTTCCTTAGTGTTTTCATCCATTATACAATTTTTCCTTCTCATTTGCTATTTCTGTATAGCATGTCATATCAAATTCTTGCCAATTGATACTATTTTTCATCTCTTTGAAATCTGCTGGCATTGATTGTTCTTTGAACTTCTTACATTTGTATGCACCTCTGTATTTGACAAAATAGAAATATTAATTATAATTATTTGTTTTCAAGGTCATTTCACTTTTATGTTTTTCAGAGGAATATTGACAAATATGGGAAATCTAAAAAATAGTGGAGATAAAATAGTGATGAAACATTAACTTACGGCCCTGAATCCTAATCCTTTCTTTGGTGTGTTATGGCTTCATATAGAACATAAATTTACGAATAATTTGTGTCTATATAGACAAAATAGAAATATTAATTATAATTATCTATTTTCAAGGTCATTTCACTTTTATGTCTTTCAGAGGAATATTGACAAATATGGGAAATCTAAAAAATAGTGGAGATAAAATAGTGATGAAACATTAACTTACTACCCTGAATCCTGATCCTTTCTTTGGTGTGTTTTGCCTTCATATAGAACATAAATTTACGAATAATTTGTGTCTATATAATTAGCGAGGAATAGTTTAGCTACATCATTTGGCAGGATCCTTTTTCCCCTGGTATTTCCAAAAATTTGAATTATTTGAATTCATTCCTATTGGTAGCTCTAGCTGCTTCATTTTTTTTTTTTTTGGTAACATTTTGTACTTTCCATTCATTAAATTAGAAACATTCAATTTTATGTCTGTGGTTAACCAACTTAGTATGCTTGTGGTTATCTTAATCATCCTTGCTGGATACTATAAAGGATCTCAAGAACATCCTTTAGTGTCATTTCATGGTCCATGTTTTCACTGCTCTTGCTTCTTTTCCTCTTAGGCGTGTGCCACAAATGTAAGATCGAGGTACGGTCTTGATGCTGGCATTGTATTGGAAGCAATGATTGAATCAAATACATCAGAAGGGAATAAGAATTCCGGTGAGTTTGATGTAAAATTAAAAAAAGGAACTGGGCATTCCTTTTATTGTATCTATTAAGGCAATCGTTTGTTAGATGTGGTTTTTCCTCATGTTTCAAAGCATACTGGTAGCAAATGATGTCGCCATACTTATTTCTCTTCTGAAGAAAGGATTGCTATATGCCTTTTCATCTCTTGTTCACCTTTCCCTTGGTTAACTGGGGTTGTTATCTTACAAGGAATTGGTACACTTTTAAGATGATTGATGGCTAGTTAAGCTATCTTAGCAACTTAAGCCTGGAAAAATTGCATGCCCATAAATTACAGGTGGCCATGTTTTTCATCAGGCTCATGCATTTATTTATTTATTTATGTGGGCGGATTCTGGGCTCTTCCCTAGTAGCAAGAGTGTCAATAGATAAACATTGTTGCATTCTTATTATTTTCCTCTATTAATTTGTTTGCGGAGTTTGCTTAATTTTTATGCTATAAGATCATATGAGGTGATTGATAGACATTTGATTGTGTGAACTATTTTTATGGTCTGATTCGGTTGCTGCAGTTCAATCATCAATTGAAAACATCATTGAAGCAGTAAGAGGAAAGCCAGGAGGTATTGGAATGACAATGGAGCATGTTAGAGTGGTTCTTGAAAAGCTTGGTTCTAGTATATCTAGCAAGGAGTCAGGAGTGTTATATGAAATCGGTAATGAAGTTTATATGTGTATTATAATTATTACTGATGTGACGAACTTGCAGTAATTTTTTTCCTGATCTCTGGCATCCTGAGGATATACTGCTTTGTAGATTTGAAGGTCATTATTAAAATCTGTCAAACTGAAGAGGTACACACCCTGAACTTCTATCAGCTATATTTACTTAGGAGCAATATTTTATGCACATTGTTCTCTGTATTTTAGGTCGAAGCACTGGTATTAAAAAAATATGGTGAAGTTGCACATAGGATATTCAGGTTTCTGGTCAAGCAAGGTGTTGTACAAGAAACAGATCATGTAATTACTTTTTTCCACAATATGAGTTCTTCCTGATTTTATATTTTTGGTTCTTGTCCTGGATTTCTAATTTACATCGCATAAAATTGTTTGATTTTTGTTGGTTGTTGTTTTAGCTTCAAGTTTTGAATATGTGATCTCCCATTTTAATTGGAAGCAGGAGAGCAAATATGTTCTTACTCCTTTTATTAAAAAGATACAGATCTCATCTCTCTGTCTCACTTGCTATGGGATTATTGTGTTGCCATTCATTGTCTGTCACTTGTGTTTCAGACTTTTCTCTACTTCCTGTAGGCTCATCATATGTTTCTATGGTATTATAAGTATATCTGTTTGTTGCGCCTTCCTATTCAACTACATTATAACTAGAAATGATGTTTAGTCAACTTTGTCTCTGGGGTTAAGTTTCGATACCCAAATTACCTGTTCCCAACAACAATAACCTTTGCCAACCCCAGTTGGAATCAAACCTCAACTGCTGGATGCTCCATGATAGCTTGCCAAATCTCTATTTTCCAAAATGCTCTCATCTCATGTGAACTATAATTACTATGTATTCCATATAAATAACTCCCGCTGGGTATAGGCGATTTGGGTATGGGAGAATCTTCCTACTTTTAGTGTATGCTTCTCAAGACATAGTATAAGTTACATGATTTGACAAAATCTCGTCAATTACTAAACGCTCTGCACTTACAGTACTGAAAACAATGTATAATTTGTAAATTGCAGCTTTTATGGACTTACTAGCACTTTTTTAATGTGCATAAATCACTACACACAAAGCTGCATTCCTGCATTATCCAATTTTTATGGTAATGTTTCGTTGGGTGATAAAAATGTGAGGTTAAGGAATTTTTTTTCCAAATAGTGGGTCGGAGGAAAAACTTTTATTTGGACTGATCAAAGTTTGACTTAATTAATAATTTAATACTGATAAAAACTAAATATTCTAAAATTAAAATTTTACTTTTTTAAATAATGATAGATATTTATAAATATTAATAATTTTAAAATTAATTATCAAATATACTTGTAAATTAATTGTTTAAAAGTATGTTAATAATTTATCCCAAGTTGTTTGGTTGGGGGAATACTACTTATCCGCCAACCAAACATGGTGTATATGTTTGCACAGGCTGGTTAGAAAATGCACCAAGGTCCTCTAACGCTTATATTGTAGAAAAGTATGCCTATTAATCAAAAGTCTAATGCCCTTAATCTTGAACCTGGTGAACATTCCAAGGTTTATGTTTGATCAATTGTACTTACAGCAAATGTTTTTAATATTCAATAAATTATTCTTGCCTATTGCTTTGTGTTGCATGATTTTTCTGCATGCTGTTATACTGTGTCTGTTTGTCCTTGATTCTCGTGTTCTATGATGTCTTGTTTTTGATATTTGGAAAATGTTGTAGACACCTTATTACATCTTTTTAATGATAAATCATGGTAACATTGAGTAGTAAATTTATATTTTCTTAGAATGCTTACCTTCTCTACTTTTTGATAGATTTCAGATGTTACACTAATTGAAAAGAAGACAACCCAAGGAATTCTACTCAAACTTTGGAAGGACGAGTTCTTGGAGATGAAGGTAAGAAAAGAATGCAGTTGAGCATTTCTGAATTTCCAAGTTCAATATTTTCTACGTCAGTTTAGATAGTATCAGTTTTTATCTGATGGTTGCATGTTTATGGCCTTAAAAGTGATAAGGGTCTGTTTTATATGATCAGAATATGAATGCCGGTGACTTATGCAAATCCTAATGATTCAAACAATATTCACTAAACTATGGTCTTTTCATGTTGGACTCAGTGATCAATTATATTCTGTGTCCATCTGTCATTTCTTGCCGAGCAATATAGAATAGGTTTTGGTTGGTTTGACATAAGATTCTTTCATTGCAAGGTTGTCTGATAGAAAAAGCAGCTGTTGTTGGTCAATGATGTTATATAAACAAATAATCATTCAGCAGAGACATTGATACAAGAATAGCTTATCAAAGGTCAAGGAGAAGAAACCATTTTATGTTTATTCACCAGTTCACACACAAATATTCTTTTTTTTTTTTTAATTATTATTATTTAGAAATGTGGTTTCAGAGATGTCCCATCAGCTCATATATGAGTTGCTTGAATTTAACGGTTCTATCATGTCAGCTTTGATAATAATTGTCTGTGGCACCCATTTGTCATCTCAGATGTTTCTTGTTCTGATCAGCTCAGAACACTTACAAACAGGTATCTGAACCGTGTCTAGATGAAATGCTGATACAACAGTTTGCAATTACACTTAAAAGAGATATGCTCTTTTTGTCTTCTCTTTCTTCTCTTCATACCCCTATGCTATTATTGTTTCCAAAGATGATACTTGTCTTTTAATTTAACTATTATCTGTCAAGGATTGATTTTATGGAACTAAACAAAACTTTTGTTTCTTCATTTCTTTTAGAAAGCAATCGCTCAGGGAAGTGGAACCACACAACATTTTCTATGGCGTGTGAACTGGGATGAACTCTGTGTACACATTCTGGATGACATGTACCATGCTGCTTTAAATCTAAGTCAAAAGATTGCTCATATATTAGAACAAGAACAAGAGGTCAGGAATTTCATACAAATTTGATTATCAGGCTTAGTGTTTTTCAGGATCATTTATTTTTTCCCTACTAACCTAATTAATAGAAACTCAAATACCATTTTATTCACAAGTATGACACATTAAATTCAAATTCATACGAGTTCTTCCCTTTTGACAGGCGTTGCAGGACAAGGCAAAACGCCAGCGGTTGCAGAAGGGTCGATTGATATTAGAATCTTCTCTTCTAAAGCTTGATGATGCGCTAATGCTTTTCCATGATTTTTAACAGCATCACAGGTATTATCAACTCTTGCATTCTTGTTACTCACCAGCGAAACAATCACTTAATGCGCATGATCAATATATGCTCCATTTGAGTTTTCCTGCTTGGGATATGCACTTTGCATTTGCACCAATTATAAGCATCAACTCTATTATAAGTTTTACCAATTCTTCAAGAAGCATTTTGAATAACCTGATGCCTGCAATTCAATCACAATTTGTGCTCTTGTTGTCACTGATGCTGTTGAGTTTCATTGTCTGAAAAGTCATTCTGATGCTTCATTTACATCAACTTCCTTTTTATATATCTTCCTCACTACTTAAAACTAATAGCTCAAGTATTGATACCCTTGAATGAATTGTCCCAGAGAAGTCAATTTGGATGTTGGTATTAAATAAATCATCCCAAAGATGTCCAAAGAAAGTTTGCATTTTTTCTACATCTGAACACTTAAATCCTTTTGTAGATGCTACTTCTGCAGTTATTGGTTTGATGGGATATACATATATATATCCACAAAGAGATTATTGTGAGCTGATATGTGTTTTCCATTGCAGGTCACTAGGTCAGCATGCTGGCAAGATACAAAACAAAGGGGACCAGTGGATCCCCTGACTCATGCCATTTGGCAAACATGGTTAGACATGGCATCAGTTAACCCATGAGAAACATTTTGTTTTTTTGTTTTTTTTTTTTTCCCTTTTTCTTTTTCATAGTTACAATTTTAAATTATACTTGTTATGTATTTCTGGTGTTTCCTCCGTTCTAGTGAGTCATTAAATATTGACAATTGTGATTTGTGTATAACTTAAAACCCAAAATTTTGATACGTGGCTATATTTCATATTGCATTCGTTAAAGGATTTATTCCAATTTATTAACAGAATAACCATGGTAATTATAGTATTTATCCTCATTTAAAAAAAATAATCAGATAATAACGTTTGATGAATTATTCTCTTGTTAAAAAATCAGAGTTAATTATTTTATCTGAATATATCGCGCTTCTAGTTGACCTTTATCTATTGCCTGTTCCACGTGTCGGTATCGTATTGGTTCATCAAGGGCCGGCAGTTGAGATTAAAGCTGCTGAGATAGACGACCATGTGCTCGCAAGTCGCAGGGCTACTAGAGAGAGAGAGAGAGAGAGAGAGAGAGAGAGAGAGCAATGGAGAGGATCGCCGGCGGCTCCGATTCTCCGGCGAGATCACCACCGCCGGTTCACCCATTGGTAGCCCCTCTCGAGTACTTGCTTGGAAAATGGCGAGGTGAAGGGGAGGGTGGTTATCCGACCATCAACTCCTTCAGCTATGGAGAAGAGCTCGTCTTCTCCCACTCCGGCAAGCCGGTGATTTCCTATTCCCAGAAGACATGGAAGCTGGCCTCCGGTGAGCCGATGCACGCCGAGAGCGGGTATTGGCGCCCTCGTCCTGATGGCTCCATCGACGTCGTCATCGCTCAGAGCACAGGTCTCGTTGAGGTTCAGGTACTTTCCATTCCCTTTACTCCAGAGCTTTGTAGATAAATCCTCAATCTTATTGATACTTTCTTAGTTTCTACTGTTGATTCAGCTCCAATTTGTGCGCGAGTTTGGATTTATTCGAGAAATTGGCATCATTGTTGATTTCTTGTGTTTTGATTAACGAGATTGAGAATTTAATTTATTGATAAAATTTCAAGTTTGTAATCAGTTTACAAGAAGGAAATTACTGAAATTTTCTAAATATCAATGCAACTATAACATTCTATAATGCCAAGTTGCCGGCTTAGATGTTTCTTTTCTCTTGTTTTTGCTTGTTTTTCCAGCTTGTTGGTATGGGCTAGTATCACTTCTGGTGGCTGTTTCCCAGTGTTATTTTGCTTTTTTGTCTTATTTGTACTTCTTTTTTCTACTACTGGCTCTATGTTGTGTGTTTGTGTGTTTTCTCTTGGTCATGCCGATGTTTTGTTATTGCTATTTTTTTTAATAAATTAGTGGTTTATCCACTTTCCTAAAAAAATTAATGGCAAGTTGCTGTGAAATATGAATATTAGGGTTGTAAAAGTATATGCTATCACAAACCTTGAGATGATAATTATGCAACTGAATTGAGCTGTTTTACAGAGTTATATATCAAGAAAACTCTTAAAAAAATTTACATTTCTAGTTCTTTATTTAATCTCTATGCAAATGGGCAAAACATGTTCCAATCTTTGGGTATCTAGAATCTGAACCTAAGCAATTGCACTTCTATTTTACTGTCCGTGAATATTGATGACTTTGGCAATACTTTGTCACTCTTTGAGTCTATTTTGAATTATATACTGCATTCATTGTTTCTTTTGAAATGCAGAAAGGTTCATATGATGCTGAAAATAAGATTGTGACTCTCAAAAGTGAACTTGTTGGGAATGCATCAAAGGTATATATATATATATATCCTTGTGAAGGATTTTTTTATCTATATTATTAGCAATTTATTTCATTGTCTATACTGAGAGACTATGCACTGCTATATATTCAGCAATTTACAAGCTTGTCTAATTCCCATTTTCATGACAATCAGGGGTTTTTGCATTTTCATGTTGATTAAAATTCAATGCATCTTTAATAGCGAACTTTGGTCATTGTTTTTATTCTCAACTGATGCTTTGCTGTCATAAATATTCAGGATGGTCATTCAACACTCATAATCTGAGTACGTATTACTGTTTCATGTAAAGATAATGTTCTCTTTTTCTGATGGTGAACTCACTGATAAGAATCTCTGGGAAGATTGTAAGGTCCAAATGGAAAAAATAGGACTCAAGACAGCTAGTCACCCGGATTGCAGAAGAAATTTTATTAGGTTGTTATGCCCAGATCATAAAGCACTTGCATTGTTGAGGATTCAATGGCACAAAGGACCAAATTATGATTTAAGAGTCACTAATCAATCTGACAATTCTGCTTTGCTTGTCTTGTCATTCAATATGCTTGTTAGTTTTAATTCTCCGAAGAATTTGACTAATATCAGTACTTCTTTGGTAAGATGACCTCCATCAAACATGAAAATCTGAATCATAAATAGTTACCTCTTGATCAGTAGTTAATTCCAGCTTATCAATTCTAGATGGACTAATAAATTCTTTATCAATAAATCATAAATTGTCAATCTGAATGCAAGTTTTTCCATAACATGACATGGTGACTTAGAAACTTTTATCTTTGCAGGTGAAGGACATAACTAGGGTTTTTACAGTGACAAACGGTGAGTTGTCTTATGTAGTTCAGATGGCAACACAGTTAACAAGCCTTCAACCTCATCTTAAAGCCCTTCTCAAGAAGCTTTAATATATATATGACCCACTAGAGGAACAATGCTACACCTTTATTTGTGATGTATTGGCTGGAAGCTACAGTTGTGTTTTTAGGTATTTTGAATACCTGGCCTAAGGAATAAACTATAAAGGTTCTCTAATTCTGAACTTTAGTTATTCTAGTTAATCCAAGTTTGAGATGATTTAATTAACATTAATTAAAACAAAATTTTCCCATCTTGAATTGTATTTAATTTTTTGAAAATTTTATTAAAATTAATAATGAGTATTAATAAAATTATTTAAATCATGTTAGAAGAGAGACATTTTATCCAATGTTATATGCCCAGGATCAGAAAACTTTTGTTTTTTACAAAATTAGGTGTAAGTGCAATATTAGTTCATGCTTTAAACACCTTTGATTGACATAGTATTTAATAACAATAGCATTATTTTGATCTCTAAACTTAAAATAATAATAATAATAATGTTTAATAAATGTGCATATAATTTTTTTTAAAATAAATAAATTACAATTTTGTTAAAAGAAAAGCAAGTGATACAAATAAAAGTATAAAGAGACAAAACTAGGGAAATAATAAAGACAAATAAAATAGGAGAATTATGAAGAACAAATCTAATAAAGGTGGATATACTAAAGCTAAGAGATCAATTGTTGGTGATCACTCAGACGTATTCACTAAGCCAGTTGTATTCCCATTTACTTTTTATATTTTTTTTAAAGTTATATATATATATATATATAAACAATAATGAGAATTTGTGAAAATATATACATGTAGATCATAATTAATTAAATATATATATATATATAAAAAAGAAAAACCAGAGAAAAAGGAAGGGACAAGAGAAAAACATAGGGCCAGGCCTGGTATGCCTGAGTGGCCTCCTGGTTTAGTGTTATGGTGCTGTTCTCCCCTTGTACCTACTACCTCCCTGGTTCTACCTAACAAGTTATAATGATGCCTTTGCCGCCGCAACACTCGGAACTGATAGTCCTCTCTGTCCCCTCCTTCCCACCTCATAATCCATTCCTACCACTTCTCATGCACTTTCTCACGCGCGCATCTCCAGCTCAGCTCCGCATTTTCACAAACAACTCATGCGCATGTCCAGCTCGGCATTTTCACAAACACCTCATGCGCATGTCTAACTTGCCATTTTTACCTTTTTTTAAAAACTGCAGTCCAATCCCGTCATTGTTGTTTATAAATATTAAGGCTAAGTTTAGCAGCATTGATTTAGCTTCTAAATTAGAAAAAGTATTTATATTTCAAATTACTCCTTCAATTATGTTGTAAATTTTGTTTATATCCTAAATATTTACTTATTTATTAATAGAATGGATAAATTATGTTATTAATGTGCACAATTGAAAAGTTAATACCTCAATCAATGGTTCGAACCGTATTTGAAGAAAAACACCAACACACTAAGTAATAAATTTCATGCCAAAAGACTAAAAAAAAAAAAAACTATGGCTTTAAATCATTTTTATAATAATAGTTAATTATTAATATTAATAAAAATTTTAAAAAATAATTGGTAGGCATTTAATTTGATTCTGGACACTATAACCACCCTTTGTAGGGTTCAAAATCAAACAAAATAATGAATGTTGGACCAACATCTAAAATTAAAAATTAAAGAAAAATATACTAATTATTATTTTTATTTTTATTTTAAAAAAAAAGGCATTAATAAGATATTTGAAGGCGTTGTTGCGTGAGGGTAACCACTCACTTATCTTCTCAAAAAAAGAAAAAAAAGAAAAAATAGATTTCATAATAACACAATGTCCCTTTCCTTCTTTGCGTGCTTAATTAGTCCTTTGAACAATTAACTTACTATTCTTATCAATGATGTCTTCATGGCCCACTTTGATTGCCACTTTCAAAACTTACAAAAATTAATTATCATATATATTTCATTTTACACTAATAAAGCTCTATATATTTTATTGTACAAAACTCAGAATCTTGTCCTAATCCCACTTTTTTCAAGTCCATGGACCCAACTCTTTGAAAAGTTAAAAAAGAATCACAATGACTACATGATAATACCAATCCATAACAGTTAAACATCAACCAAACTTATAATTAAATAAAAACACCCATAAATAAAACAAATCCACTCTCTTCTTAATTTACACTGATACACATCCATTACAAAAAATAAAGAAAAAAATAAAATAAAATAAAACAAACTCATCACTTCTTCACATGTAAACAACCAGCCACCATGAAAACAAAACACAACTTGAATATAATTTTAAGTAATAATAATAATAAGAAAAGAGTTGATCATCATTCATCAAGCCTTGGGAGCTTCCTCAACAGCAACAACAGCAGGAGGTGGAGGAGGGATAGACTCATCCACCTTCTCAATTTCTTTCTTCTTCTCTTCACCCACCTTCACTTCCTCTGTTGTTTCTGAAGGTTTTTTGGGACCAAAAACCTTCTTGATTTTTGGAAGAAGTTTGTTTTTCCAATAACCCATGTTTTCCTCTCTTGATTATCTTTACTTAATAAGAGAAAACAAGTATAAAGTTTTTATTAATTTTGTAGAAGAAATAAATGAAGGAAAAAAATAAAACCAAAGAGAGAAGTTAGAAGAATACCTGTTTTGGTTTTCTCTTTGTTTTGATCTTGAAAAAAGTTGGCAAATGAAAGCTCTGTGAAGATAAGAATGGAGCATTGGGTTGCAAATATAGGAGAGGAAGGCATACCTAAGCACACTGATCATACCTTGTGGAATTACTATAATGCCCTTGTTATTTTAATTGTGGGCAATATTTTTAATTATTTATTTATTTATTTGTTTTTAATAAATATACACAACTAAGACAAGTGACTTGAGTGGAAAGGGATTCCAAAGTTTCCAACCAACTTAAATTTGAGAGGGAAATAAAATTTTACTCTTTTATAGGAAAGGTGATAAGTATGGAAATAGATATATATGAAATGAAAAAGTTATGGATATCTATCAAGTAAATATTTACAAAAGTTATAGAGTTTTATTTATTTTTTATATTAATTTTATTTATCTTAAATTATATATATGAAATGAAAAGGAATAGAAATAGTGACTAGAGAAAAAAAAAAACTATTTGAATTAATTTTTTTTTTTGTTTTTCTTGTTTTTTTAAATAAATTTTGAAATTTATCATCTTTATAAATAAAAAATTATTATTTTATATAGTGGAATGTTATGATAATGGTGAATGACCAAACCCGTGATCGAATCCTTGGGTAGATAATACTGTTTATAGTACTATGCATATACTATAGAATTTTGTATAAATACTATATTAACATTGTCCATTCTCACAGGTCCTCTGTAAGAGGATATTGTTTTCTTCCCCTCTATATTGCATGGCAAAGATATTTATTAACTCGGTTTAGTTTTTTAAATATTATTTGGATGTGCACATGGTATGACTCTAATTGTTATAACCGAGTTAATAAACCCCTAAAGAGTATTTAAATCACTGTAAGTGATGCACCACTGTATCCGGTTGTCTTTTAATACATACCCTCTTGTGAGGCTGTGCTTGTCATCTTTGTCAAAAATAAAAATGTTTGATTAAGGTTAGGATTAGATTAGGGTGATTGAAGCTTAGTTGCCAAGTTTGATCCATTGTGAGAAAGTGACCAAATAATATTTACTCATTGGTTTTATTTATTGTTGGGTAATTAATTAATATAAAATGTATTTATCATTAATTTAAATACTTGATATAAATTGTTTCAACCTGTGACACACCTCGTGTTCGATCCACGCTGCCCGCAACAAGTTTTTTAACTGTGCTTGTGTTTATATAAACATGCATTTAATTTCATTTTGAACTCTGGATTTACAATATAAATCTTACCTTATTACTTTTCATTTCACTTTTATTATTTAAATTTATATTTGAATTATATATTTTCCAAGTATTTATCTTCTATATTTATTTAATTTATTTATTTCATTATCTGAACTTATAATTGTGTTACAATATAACATTAACTTCTTATAACGTTTGTAATATATCAACTTAAAATTATAGCATCTATTGTTAATGTTTTGTATCAGTTATTTATCATTATGAAAAGGCATGTAAAAAAAATACAAAAATTGGTTGATAATAAAAGCACACATGAATAGAAAAATTAAAAATCACTCTCTTGCCTACTTTTTCCTTTTCCTTTATATATATATATATATATATTCTTTCAAGGCTATCTTTGTTTTTGGTTGGAAGGTACAAGTACAACCAATTTATGCTTGCCACTTCCAAAGATAAGATGCCCTTATAATTCTTTTATTATATAAATATATAACAATTAATTATAGGATTTCTCTGTGCTAATTTATATATATATATATGAATGGCCACTATTAAAAGGATGCTGATATTAAGTTTATAACAATCTATTCACACATCTTCAATTCAAGGCCCACATAAAAAATTATCTCTTTCTTCTTTTTCCTCAAAATTATTGAAGTGATAATAATGTGTTTTTTCCTTTTTTATAATCAAGTTCTTAACTCACAAAATCTATATTCATTAACCAATTAACTGTTAACCATTAAAATAGCCACAATGACCGAATAATTAAATCATTTAACTATATAAAAATTGAAAGTTAAACTTTCTCAGTGCATAGTTGAAAAATATTATACTGACAGCTACACACCCAGTGAATCATTTTTTTGTCGTTTTTTTATTTTATCTGTGTTCTTGTACTTTGTTTTTAAATGTCGGTACCAACTTTTTTTTTTAATAAATTTCTAATTTATCCATTATATATAAAATCTTACAATTTTCTAAAAGAGAATAAAGTTAAACTGAAGTTAATACTTATAATCGCAAAGAGTAAAATTAACATCAGTAAATATTCCAACTTTAGTTTTGAAGGGTGTAATAAACAAAATTTAAATCTTAAGTTTCGGATCCGGGTCAGAGGTTATCGGATCGGGTTCCGTATATTTCGGGTTATCGGGTCCAGCAAGGCTCCTTTTCAACATTGGTTCATCGTCTTGTTCGCCCGCGAGTTTTCGAGTTCGTTGGCCGCGATGAAGGACCCTTTCGAAGCGGCGGCGGAGGAGCAGGAGTCGCCACCGGAGTCCCCGATCCCGCCGGAAGACGAGGCTCCTTTCGCTGCTGATGCCGATGAGGAGGACCTCGATGCGCGTTCACAGCCTGGTGGGCCATCCGCGCCTCCGTCGTCCAATGGCGCCGGCGTTGGAGGAGGACGCGGAAAAGAGGAAGACGACGAGGATGAGGATGATAATATGGACGTAGAGCTCGGCAAGTTCCCCCCAGGCGGAGACCCTGACAAGATGGCCAAGATGCAGTTGATTTCCGGAACCTCTAATTCCCCTCATTGTCTGAGTTTAGGCTGAAATCTTGTTTATTGTGTTTTATTGGGAGAAATTTTTTATCTTTGATGCATTTGAATGGAATTTTCTCGTAATGGTTGCTTATTTTGGTTGAATTTTGATGTCAGGGCGATCCTGTCGCAGTTCACAGAGGAGCAAATGAGTCGCTATGAGTCATTCAGGAGGTCTGGATTTCAGAAGTCCACCATGAAAAGGGTATGCTTTTGCTTTTAATTTTTGTTTCTTTATTTGAGATAGTCTCTGTACCAGTGATTATAGATGTTAGTTTTGTGTTTGAATTTGAGTGGTTGATGCTTTCAAACTGTAATTTGGATAATGGGAATTTATCGTTTGATATTTGACAATGGAGACTAGAGGGGTTGAGAGGAGGTTAACTTTTTATAGAATTCCATGTAAATTGCATTACTATAACAGTTAGATTAAATAAAAGATATCACAGTTCTTTTCTACTTAGCTTCTATCTGAAGTATATATATATATATATATATATATATATATATGGAGCTACTTTTATGAAAGTATATAGAGAGGACAAAGTGCCCTTTTAGTCCTTAATCTAAGTGCACTTTAAGGGACTAAATTAAACAAAGAATCTTAGTTTAAGGACTATTCTGTCCCTATTATGTTCATCAAAGAGTATGAATTTCTTTTTTGGATAGAAATGCCGCAGTACATATGATTTCTGGGATCTGAGTTTTTATTCCCATTACTATATGGTGGTTGATTGCCTGTTAACTTTTGAAGCGATTACATGTTCCTGTGCTTTGTATACCTCAACTTACTCTTGCTGTGTCTTATGTCTGTTTTAACTACAGATATTAGCAGGCATCACAGGAAGTCAAAAAATTTCAATACCCATGACAATTGTTGTTTCAGGAATAGCAAAAATGTTTGTCGGGGAGCTGATCGAGACAGGCAAGTTAGAACTGTTCAGTAGTTTTATGATTATGTATTAATCAAATGTAGGATTGACATATATTTCTCTTACTTTTCATATGTATTTCTCCTCCATGAATTCAACCAACAATTTCTGTTGCAGAATGTTAATACCTAGAAAAAGCATCTTTTTTCATAAATAATGTGTTAACAACAGAATGAGTAATCATTTTACTGAAAATCTAATTTGTTGCAGCTTTTTGTTTATCTTTAACTTTATTATATGCAATGCAGCTCGCATGGTAATGACAGAAAGGAAAGATTGTGGGCCCATTAGGCCATGCCATATTCGTGAAGCATATAGGAGATTGAGACTTGAAGGGAAAATTCCAAAGCGATCAGTACCCAGGCTTTTTGTTTAGGTTTCAAACCTGACCATCAGGTGAGATTTCTGTTTTTCTGATGCTACCTTGGTCAAATCAAAGATTGCGGATATGCTAACTCTGATATTTTGCCGTGGAAAGATATTATGGTCTATACCTTTGGTCTGTGAGGGTAATAATGGGCAGCAATGGTCTGGTTAATATCACAAGTTTTTCTTTAATATCCCTATTTTCTTTAGCGTATTTTCCATCAATTGGAAAATAGCTGATATATTTCTAGTTTCTGTTGGCGGCTTTTCTGAAATTAGATCACTATATATTATCAGTAATCATATTCAATCTCTCATGTCTTATTACAGATGTATTTGTGGAATTTTCAGGTGCTCCTGGTTATCTATACCTCTAATGGTCACTTTTCTTGTGGGAGTTGAGACTGGATATGCAATTGAACTTACAGGGTATGGACGTGGAATCCTCTATGCACAGCCTATGCTAGAATAACTGACCAAGAAGTAAAGTTCGTCACCTCTATTCAGCTAATATCAATCCTGAGAACTTAAGCACTATGCATAACCTATGAACAAAACAATTAGAAGTTTACCTTTTGGAGTTTTTCCATTGTAATCCATTCAAAGATGAATCTCTGGTTTTCTTGCATGCTATTGAAGGGATGTTTAACAGTCAGCCACTTTTGAGTCTCATCACCATCAGAATAGAACTCTTGATCTTCATATGCTTCTTTTACTTGACAGATGATCTAGTTTGTGAATTCCATGAAGAACATGTCTGCTTCTTTTTATGAAGATCTTGCATTAAAACTGCCACTTCTCACTCTAGGGTACAAGAGAAACCTACCTACCTACCTACTTGGTGCTCCCAATCGCAAGTAAGCTTAAGTTTGAAGTTAAAACTCAGGTACAAGAATCCAACACCAGTGTTTAGTGGGTGCTTTCAAGCAATCTTTAATCATTTGATGTGAAGTGAAGCATCATCTTAGGTCTCATTCTCAATGAAATCTACATACACTTCCGTTCTTTCTAGGCATAATTCTTGCTTCTCATAGACTAAAGCTTAGTCTCATAGTTAGTCATAGTTCTTCTTTAATCCTTTGCATTGTGTCAATTTTGCCGGCCATTTTCATACAACGTTGTCTCAGCATCATGCATGGCATTATGTTGCATGTTTGAATTGATTCTCATATTTGCATTTTTAAATGTGATATGATTTATGCTGTATATGCAATTACAGAATTGTTATTCACAAGTGAATTCACTCATTTTACAGAATTGTGTTCTTTGTTTGTTCTTTTGTTTAATTGATAATTTATCAAGATACTTTCTGTCACATAGTTTTTCTGTAAGGATTGTTTCTTAACAGTGAAGTGCAGTGGAACTTTATGAGAAAGTAGTGTATTCTTAATTCTTGTGGAGTATAAACCCTAGGTTACCATAATAGGGTTTCTTTGTGAATCTGTGATTCCATTTCTAGGTTTTGTCAACACCTTCAGATGATCAACTGCTCTCACACTATTAAGGATGTCCATTCCAATGAAGTGATCTGCAGAACCTATGAACCCTTTTATAGTTCATAGGAAAAGCCTTTATAATGCATGTACTATGGAAACAAGTGGTAGAGAAAAAAACTTTGTTTTTTGTTTTCCTTTACCTTTAAGCCATTTGCATGTCAAACCCTGGAAGATTTCAAAATTGCTTATACCCCTGGAATAGTATTTGTGTGCATGCATTAATGGTAAATGTTGAATTGTCTTCATTAGTTTTAATTATTCATTAAATTTAACTATGACATGAAAGGGGTAATCTCTTTTATTATATTTGGATTGTAATTAGTTTGGTTGTTATCTGAAAATGGCCAGATAGAAACTGTGTTTTTATTTATTTATTTATTTATTTAAAATACAAATTCTTAGAAATACATGGCTGCTTATCTAGTTATGAAAACATTTTTTTTTTTTTACATAATGCCTTGAAACTTTTTGGAAAAATATTTTTCTTTTTCCATTAAAGGCTTTAAAATTTTGTGGTTATATAATCAATGATATATGTTAAAAAAAAACCCAGTTGGTACATATTTTGTATGATTAACTTATATAAATGATGTGTTTTATTTATTTATTTATTTATTTAAGATTAAGTATGAGAAAATAATTGGGGTGATGCTTCTCATGGAAGCAAAACAAGTCAGTGATTAGTCTATATTATCAAGCTTGAAGTTGGTGAAAAGAAATTTGAGTTGAAAAATGCTGCCTTCTTTGAAGTTCTTTTCTTGGAATTCTATGAAAATATACTTCCTAAACTTATGTACCTATCTACTCAATCTTTTTGTAATAAAATGTATAATCACTCACCAATAAACAATTCTGAGTTGTTATTACTAAAATCATATGTATTTATCATTTATTCTGAGTTGTTATTACTAAAATCATCTGTATTTCCTCTTGATTTTACAAAACCTTAATATAATGTTTATAAGTGGTTTAAATTCACATTACTTATCTTCATAATTTGATGAATTTGTTAATAGAATCTTAGATTTTTTTTTTTTTTTTTGGCTATTTCATTTAGGAAATATGAATGTTAGCTCATATTTTTCATTGAGCCAAGTCAAATATTTATTTGGATGGATAAAGTTAAACCCTACATGGTAGACATTTGGTATTACTAGCTGATGTGGCATTTCATGTCCAACATTACTATTTTATGCATTTAGAAGGGTTAAAAATTTAAAATGGCACCCTAAAAGATTTATTTAATTAAGAATAAAATATGTTAAACAAATTATATTACATTTCAAGTTTATTGAATTTTGTTACATTCTTTATATATTTGTAAATCTATAATGGAACCAAAATTTAGTCTTTCTTTCATATAAATTATTTTGTTGATATGACAACTATTTTTAAAAAAAGGGATAAATCACAATTGATTAAAATATGTGGTTTTTTTTTTCTGTTGGTATGATAACTATCATTTAGCAACTTATTTCATGTAACATTTACAACAAATTTTTTTTAATCTAAATACTGCAAACTCTAAAGTATAAATTTAATCCTTAAAAACTTTAGATTGAAAAATAAAAACATAGAGTATGAGGAGTGTATTTTGATTCTAAAAAAGATGGAATTTAAAATTAGGGAAGAAAATTGGGAAAGAATAAGGTGATTAAAATGATCTAATTGCAAGAATGAAAGAAAGAGACTTAAACAATTGATAGAATATATGAGAGTTGCTCATTGTGATTAGTTTAACTAACCATTTGATATAAGATTTTGAAGCATATTTAGATTTTTTTTTTATGAAATATTTATAAAATAATGGCAGTCCCCAATATACATTAAAATATGATGCTAAACAGTAAACACAATAACTAGATAGTTACATATATATATATATATATATATATATATCAAACATTAACCATGTGTTTCTTCTTTTTATGAGATGAATACATGTTTTTTTCACACATTTAAATAAAATTTTGTGTACCTACTAATCACAAGTCAACTAAAAATTCTATAAAAACCCAAAACATGTATTTTTCCTGATTTTTCATCTATCTTCATGAAACTAACAAATAAAATAAATAAAATATATAATTTATAAAAGTTTATAAAGTAAATATAATATATATAAAATATCAAACTTTTTGTTATGAGATGGTCTCTTGTTGTATATATATATATACAAGGGTTTTTTTTTTATGAAGTGGACAGGCTATAGTGAGTCAAGGATGTATGCGTATGTGTTGGCACACACACCTTAACATGTGAATAGAGACCTACCATTCGTATTTACCACAAGTAAACCTATTTACTATGTTTTGAACTGAATTTAAACACATCCTCCGTGTGACAAAATGTATCTTACTGTCAAGATACAATAGTGTTACCATTTAATAGTATATATATATAATTAGTACAATTAGTATAATTATATTTTAAAATTTTTATTTATAACACAAATGTGATCATTCAGATAATATTTTTAACTTTATTAAAAAAAATTGAAGATGGAAATCTATAAGCTGCATAATATTTATCATTTTGTAAGTTTTTTAATATTACCAATGGTATTTTACCCTATTGGTATTAGGTTTTTTTGGGTCCGGACGAAACCAGGATTTGAGTTTCTCATGAGTAGACAATCTGTGGGTGTTCCCGACATGTAGTTTGTCTATTTTATTAAAAAAAATAATATTTATTATTAATTAGTTATAATTTTATAAGTTGGCATTGTTGGCTTAATTGTTATTTTTGCCGGCTTTAAACTTAAAAGAGAGAGAGAGAGAGTGCCAGCTTTGTTTGGTTTTAAACCAAAATAATTGGATCCGGTTTATCTATAATTTTTACATGCATTCAATCTAATAATCCAAACAAATAAATAAAAAATAAAATAAAATAAAAATTGATTAGCATTTAAGTAATGGCTGGTTTTGTTGGCTAGTGTCTTCTTAATTGACTATCTAATTTGACATATTGAAAGTCTACTCTCCAAAAGAAAGGAAAAACTCAAATCACTCAAAGTATATCTCCAATTATTTAGATCATAATTTTAGAATTTTCTTAATTATTTAAACTTTTTTTTCCTAATTTTATAGTGAATAAAGCTATCTTCTATATAAATATTTTTAAAATTAATAATCATACATTTCCTTCAATGGATAAAAATAATAATTATGTTATATATATATATGTGTATATATATATGATGACGCTTAAATAAATAAATCATTTAAAAAAACGTTCCCGTTTCCCCGGTTCCAATTACTTCGTTTCACGTTTTATTTATTTAATTTAACCATGGCCGTTCAATTACAAGATTCAATCGAACGGCTAGGATTCCTTCGCTCATTTGATGTAGGAAATGAATTGATATCTTGGGTGGCTTGCCCTAGAAGCCATAAATGGGGACAAGTTAGGGAGGAGTGGAATCGCCAATTAATTAATTAATTTATTAATTAATTAAATAACATACCACATCACTTTAATAAACAAAAAAAAAATTTAGAAAAAAAAAGAAGCTAATAATATTCAAGCAAAACCCTAAGAGCGGTAATCACACCGTGCAGGTCCGCGAATTAAAATAACACACGCCGTGTATTCATGCCCCACTCATTAATGAGTACGTGGCAGCGTTTGAGAGGCATTGCATAAACTGGCGAAGAGAAGCTTGTATTTTCCTCATGCTGACATGGAGGAGGGGCGAAGTGTTTTCCCTGGAATACCCTTTAATTTTAGGTTTAATACCAGAAGTACCCCTTGGGAAATTTAGGGGGGCATTGTGGGAATTCTCGATGAGGGCATTCCGAGAAGAAACCTCGAGTTCGATAAAAGCCGCTCTTTCAACCCAAATTTCCTTCATATCGCTAAGCCCTTCTCTTCATCTCCTTCTCCTCAGTGTGAACTCTATCACCGTCGTCGTCTCCGGCCGTCGCCGGCGTTCTCCGGTGTGCTTTTCCGACGTAGTCTTCTTGTGTGTGTGTGTGTGTGTGTGTGTGTCTTTCTCTTGAGGTTTGAGCACTTTGGCTATCTCCTTGTGTATTGATATATTTTGAGAGGTGGAGAGGAGAGAGATCCTAGGGTTTGGAGCTGGGAGGTGGGTTTGGAGGAGAGGCGATGCGATTTACGGGAGGATTAGGGTGGAAACGGATCCGAGCGCCGGCGCGGCATTGGACATGATGAGGTTTGCTTGGATCTTTCTCTTGACATCGTCTTCTCCCTCTGTGATTTCTCTGCGTGGATTTCTTATTTGGAAAGTTTTGTTTGTGTTTTCATGGTCTCCTTGGTTGAGATCGATGTGGTTTTTGTTTTCCTTGTCTTGATTCCGTTCTTGTTCAGAGAGATCGGTGAGGATGTGGAGGCGCGTGAAGCTTGCCTTAGGGATCGCCTTCTCCGGCGAGCTCCCGGCTGTACATCGCCAGCGCCGCTGGCTTTTTGCTGGCTCTCGGCTCCGCCTCCTCATTGACCCATCGACTCGCGATCCATCTCTCTTGTTCGGTAGAGATGCCGGCCACTTGTTCTTCTCCGTCGTTTTCGTGTTTTTCCTCTATTTTTTTTTTTATCCTTCAGTTGAGCATAGGATCGTGTTTTATAGTCGTGGTTTCTTAGTTTTGATTCCCATATACTGTTATCTTTCATCTCTTCGATCTTCTATCGTCTTTGCTTCCGACTTTGTTTTCACCGGAATCCTTGGATTTCTCCACGAATTGATTTTGTTATTTTCTATCGTTGTTTTCCTTTTACTATCTCAAATTTCATTTTTCTCCTTCTCTTTGATTCCATTCTTCATTCGATTTTCAGAAGATCCCTGAAAATCGTTAATAAGAAAAGTTTGGATCTTTTTGTTTTTCAGCATTTTCAACCTCTTCATTCGGATTTCTCGGTGCCTTTGATTCATAGTTTCATCCTGGTTTGCTTCTCTTTGTTTGCAGATACCACAGAGTGAGCCCAGACTACCTTCCTGTCAGCAATGGAAAGAAGCCAAACCCCACCTTAAGACCCTTCAAAGAAGAAGACCCTGATCGTTTTCCCAATTTCTCCTCCTCCCCTTCCACCTTCGATCCCAAATCCCTCCGCTTCCGATCCACCACTACCACCACCATCACCACCACCACCTCCACTCCCTCCCAAGAACCTCAGCTCCCTCATCTTCAGCCCTCCCCTGACGCCCCAACCCCGCCTGCCCCCAAATCCCAACCTCATCACGAGATCATCAATGGCAGCGGAGGTGACGTTTTGCTCCAGTGGGGTCACAACAAGAGGTCCCGTGGATCGCGCGCCGAGAGACGCGCCGCAGCCGTCGACGAGTCTTCCGGCCTTACACGGCCGATGGTTAAGATCCAGCGGCGCTCCGGCGCCTTATCACTGGCGGTGATGCCTCTCCCGCAGTGCGGGTCCTATTCTCGCGGCGGCAATCTCCGGCCATGCATGCCTTCCCGCGAGTCCTCGTCGTCCCTTCTCAGTAGGTATTTTTCTCATCCACCATGCTAATCTTTTTCTTCTTTTCTGTTTCAATGATATTTTATATTATATATATATATATATATTCTCTATTTATTTATTTATTTATTTTTTGTGGGCATTTTTATGTTTTATTTTTTTCTTATATATTATATATTTTTTTGGTTATGGTGGTTGTAGTTCTCATTTGGTTGATGATATTTGGGTTCCATTTTATCGTCGGTTGGTTCTGTTTGGCTTTCGGGTCATGTTTTGTGTGTGAAGATAAGGATTGAAAGGTGTTTTCTTTTATTTTTTTCCCAAATTTTCTTAGCTCTTTATGATGTAAGTATTATCTCTCTTTCTGTCTCTTTTTTGTTTTTGAATATATATATATATATATATTCCCTTTTTATCCATATTTTATCTATTGTACATCAGGGATAACACTATTATTATTATTTTCATACTTTCGAATAGATCTGTGGTTTTATATCTATATGATTGCTGGCTTTCCTTCATGATCTCTTGTTTTTGTGGGTTGTATTACATAAAAAAAATAAAAAAGGTTTTGCTGAATTTCATTTTTTTTTTTAAAACTAATTTCATTTGTTTTAAATGACATGAGTTGTGAGTTTTTATGAGATGTTGAATTTGGAAAACAAGTGGTTCAACATTCACATACTTTTTCCCCTTTTCTACACATTGGATCTGAAAGATATTTGATTATTTATTATAAGAGTTTTTGCTAGATCTATATTTTGCTGAATTTCATCATTTATTAATATCATGACAGAAAGATGCTGTGTTCTTTTGTGTTATAAGAGATTTTGGATACAAATACTCTCTAGTTTATTATTAATATTCGTCCTCCCCTTCCTTTGTCCAGCCATCACCCCTATCCCTTTTGATTGAAAACCAGCAGCATCCCAGAAGTTTCTCCCCAACTCCACACTACTTTTCCACCTTCCTCACCCTCCCATATCAACATTATTACAAACCTCTACCCTTTACTTAATTTTCATCTCCTCTATTTTCCTTGTATGATTATTCAACTTATGTGTGTGTGTTTTTTTTTTGCTTAATTACCCCCAAATAAACCCGTTTGCGTTGGCTCCTAGACAGTAACAGCAAACCACTTACCTTACCACTCTATTTATCTATATAATAATAATATATATATTATTATATATATATACACACAGACACATTGTTTTGTTGAGTAGTGGTATGAGATCATTAGCTACAGAGCAGCCATCATCATCCACCATCCCATCTGCTTAAAAATTTCCCCTTTTTTATTTATATTTATTTTTTAATTTTAATTTTTCATCTGCAAAATGATCAGGAGCTTGGACGAGAGATCAAGCGGCCCTGGCGAACACCTTCGGTCGGACAAACGCTGCCCACGATCACCACCACAGCACAAGGCTCCCAAGATGGGATCTTGTGGTACTGCTACTGCAACTGCAACCACTGCCAACGGTTGCAGTGCTTTGAACTCTGACGCAAAACCTCCTTCAGATCAAGAGACCGGTGGCATCGCTGCTGGTAACGCTCATCTTCTGGAGAAGCCGAATCTAGATCAGTTTGAGTGGCCCAGGATCTATATATCCCTTTCAAGGAAGGAGAAGGAGGATGACTTCTTGGCCATGAAGGGCACCAAGCTCCCACAGCGCCCTAAGAAACGTGCCAAGAACGTAGACAAAACTCTTCAGGTATTATTATTCATTCAATGCCCCCCCTTCCATTTTTGTTTCCTTATTATACTTGACTAGAAAATTGTGGAAAAACAGAGATTTATATAAAGAATATATTTTTTTGGTTTGCAGTATTGTTTTCCTGGGATGTGGCTTTCGGACCTGACCAGAGGCCGGTATGAAGTCCGGGAGAAGAAGTGCGTGAAAAAGGTTGCTCTCTATGACCTCCACTTTTTCATTTTCTTTAGAGACAGAGACAGAGAGAGAGAGAGAGGAAAAATAAAGTAGTTGAATGAATGGGTTGGCCATTGCTTTGATGTGGGCCATGTTAGCGAGCATTGATTGTATCAAAACATTGACTGTTTCCTCTTTTTTTTTAAAGAATATGATTAATTAGTTAACATTTTTTTATTTTTTTTTGGTTGTGTAGCAGAAGAGAAGGGGATTGAAGGGAATGGAGAGCATGGAGAGCGAGTCTGAATAATAATGTGGATTTCACTTCAGTGCCTGAGATGATGATAATAATGAATGATCTCTTTTTTTTTTTGTAATTTTTTTTTTTTTAAAGGAGGGAAGAAGGGGATGTTTTCACACTTATGTTTGATCAATGCGTGGTCCTTAGGTTCCCTCTTCTTTTTGGTTTTCCTTTTTTTTTCCCCTTTAATTTTGTGAGAAGTGGTGGTGATGGAGATTGAGATGGAGATGAGCTCTCACCTCATCTCTTGTACAGATGTTAAGGTTCAATCTTTAGGAGATATTTTATATATTGAATGAAGAAAAGGAACTCTCTTCTCACTCACTCCCTATCCACTGATTCCTTCCTTCTAATTAATTGTATTCACGGTGAAGTAATTTCAATTTATAAATACTATTCATTGTTCACATCTTGTATAATTTATCAAGATACCTTTATATATATATATATATATATATATATATATATATATATATTTGTTTCTTTTGTATTTTAATCTTTAAAAAAGTTGTTCACACTTCATAAGCCTCTACATTTATATAAATAAATATATATATATATAATATTGTTCATTTATGTCTAGAAAGTGAGAGGGGACGCATGTCACATGGGTGAGGTGAGCCTATTAAAACCAGAGTGATACTGTTTTGTACTGGTGTATGGAATTTGTTGACTCTTTTGAATCAAATAGAGAATTTAAAAATAATAATAATGATAAGTTTAAGGAGTTAATTTTGATTGTGACAGATGGAAAAAATGAAAAATCAGGTGCGTCCAAATTTCAATTTTAAATCAACTTGACCAAAATAATTAATACTAATAAATAATTATAACTCCGGTGTTTGATGAGGCTTGGAGTTAGCTGAGTTTAGAAAATCAAACGGAGTAACCAATTTCCTTGACTCAGTTCTTTGGGATGGACCCATTCAAACCTCTCTGCACTGGCTTTTATTAAATTCTTTTATTGTGATTGTCGTAAGGAAATGGAACTTATTATGATAATTGGACTTTAAAGTAATATATAACTTGGATATATTTAATTAAGGGCATCTAATTTCCAAATTCACCTACAAGGCTACAACTACAAGAAAGGAGCATGAGTTGAATGACTAGGCACCAGCTCAAGGCTAATCCCTTCTATTTTTCCCCCTTCAGCTCCTGGAAGTAATTCTCTCTTAACCCAAGGGTTATTTTGTTTGAGTTTATTATTTCCTTTTTTTTTCTGTTTTCACCTTCAGTGTATGTTCTTCTATATGATTTTGTTGTTGTATTTTTTTTAATATATATATATATATATTTAATAGTGAGACATGCCCATTCAGTCATTTGTATTCTAGTGTTGTAGGATTTGAGTTGAGCTTGTGTAGGGACTTTACTCCACCCAACCATGGCTTAATATCATTTTGAATATTTTGATCCATGGGTTGTATCACAAAAGGAAATAAAAGATAATTATGAAAAATTAGAATTGTTGGTTTGACTCACTGTATAAGCTTTTACGAGTAACAAACAAATAACATTGGTACGCATGTGATGGGGGAAAATTCCAACTTCTATAATTCTTTTGATTATTCTAAATCATAACCACTGAAGGACAAAATCAATTTTTTTTTATTTTAAAATATTAAACAAAATGATGGCGATTATTTTAAGCGGACTCTCTTAAGTCATTAAAGTAAATAAAATAAATTAATAATTAGTTACTTAATACCACATAATGTATGATAAAAAAAATTCATTCTTTTTCAAAATTTTTTAAAAAAGTAAAGATCTTTTTCTTTAATTCATATTATTCACTTGAAATAAATTAAGATCTTGACTTGTCTGACAATCTGGGCATGCCTGTGGTGCCAGACGGTGTTCTTTGCCAGCCCACCCGTTATTTATATTTTTATTTTATATTGTTGTCTTTTGTTTATGTTCTTCACCTCTAGTGAGAGGGCTTTTCCCATGTTTCCTTTTTGTTTTTATTTTAATAAAATTGTAGTTTATTCACATTAATTTTAAAAAATAAATTAATATATATTTATATTTAATAAAAATTTATAAAATTTACATAATTTTGGAGAATTTCATAAATCACATCCAATTAAAATTCCCAGTTCAATGATCAAACCGGTTCAAACCAAGTTCTGAACCGAATCAATTCTTGTGCCTTTCCCGCGATTTAATCCACCGAGTCACTGACCCACTCTTCTCTACCCAAACTGCCCCTAAAGGACCCACTCATCCCTTAATAAAAACTTGTAATTTTTTCCAAGTATTAAGGGTAATATAGACATTATGACTCGTACCCGCATTCATGGGATCTGATCCTCAGGACGCGAGCACGCCAAAGAAATTGAGCCTTTGAGAGTTCCAAAGAGCAATTCGAAACCCTTGAAGCAGGTCTCCGGCGATCCCACGATGAGCTCCCAGGTCTACAGGTCGGCTGCAAGGTCGCTGAGGTCCCTCCTTTCAGCTCGCCGGAGTTCCCTAGTGTTCTTTGGTGAGTTCTAGCTAGCCCTTGCATTGATGCTTTTTGATGTTCTGATTTGGGTTCTGGAATTGGAATCGATGCTTGTAGCTTTTCTCATCTAGTTTGTGAAGTTTAATTTCAGTTCGTGTATGATTGATTGAAGTGCGATTGTTGCTAAAAGAGAGGGAGTGCATTTGATTTTCACATCCGAATGGATGGTATCTGGATCACTTGATTCGGTTTTTTTTTTTCTTTCTTTTTGAGGAAAAACAGGGTTTTTAGTCTTTTGATTGCTATAATCTTCATAAGGCTGCGACATGTAGATAAAAAGTTTTGACCTTTTTCGATAAAACAGTGTTTTTTTTTTTCTGGGAAAAAAAAAATCCATTGTAGCCAATGGGCTGTCTGAACTAGTATTCCATGATGTTGTTGTGCAGAAGGGCAAGCTGTGGGAGCAGCAACAGCAACCTCATTCAGGAGGAGCATATCTACTGTAGCTACATTTTACAAGAGGGCAGATTCCAAGAGTATCCCAATGGGATGGATTTCTGGAGCTCTTGCCTTCCCTGCTGCAGGTATATATTGTCTTCTCCTTTTAAATTATCAATAATTAATATGTAAAAGAAAGAAGAATTTTATGAGGTTGTAGATGCGAATCAATGATTTAGGATAAATATTTTTATGTATTCTAGCTCATTTTCTAATGTATTGATGCTCCTTCAACTTTATACCAGTGTACATGCTTCAGGACAAGGAAGTGAATGCTGCTGAGGTATTCTGACGGAGCTTTGTTAGTCTTTTTTCATTGTCTTTTTAACAGACAGAGTACTGTGTTTCTGTTTCTGTTTAATGACTTTTTCAAAACACTATGCAGCTAGAACGCACTTTTATTGCCATCAAGCCTGATGGAGTGCAAAGAGGACTGGTAAGATATACCTAACCAAGTTCTGTGGTCCATAATTGTAGGCAAGCATAGGCCCTCTTCAATTAAGGGTTGTGCAACTGAGATATTTGATCATGTTCATGTGTTTTATTCTTGTTTAGGTGACCAGTTGTTCATTACTGCAAACAGCTTAAATTAGTTATTAACAACTTACTTTATTTCTTGTCCCTGTGTGTGTTTTGAACTCATTTTCCATGGGTATCCCCTGTTTCTAGTTTCTATTCTTGTATATTATAGTCTGTAATCTTTGATTTTCAATTTATGGAGGGGAAGTTTTAAACTACATCCATCATTTGTGGCTATTCTTGATTAAGAATTTTCTATTGTTGTAATTGGTTTAAAATTCCCAGATTGCTGAAATTATTTCAAGGTTTGAGCGTAAAGGATATAAACTTGTGGCCATTAAGTTGATAGTTCCCTCCAAGGACTTTGCCCAGAAACACTACCATGATCTGAAAGATAGGCCTTTCTTTAATGGCCTCTGTGACTTTCTCAGCTCTGGACCAGTTCTTGCAATGGTAAATAATGATGAGTTTTCCTGTTTCTGTACCAAACAATGTTTTAAGTATCATGTTTCATTCACATTTTGCTAATTACAATAGGTTTGGGAAGGAGAGGGAGTTATACGGTATGGTCGAAAGCTTATCGGCGCAACTGATCCACAAAAATCTGAGCCTGGTACCATTAGAGGAGATCTCGCTGTCGTTGTTGGAAGGTATTATTTGAACTGATTGATCATTTACTCCCCTAAAACATATGAAATGCTTATACTACTGTCACTAAACATCAAAATTTTATCTAATGCATAGCTATTTCTGGGCTACAAAATCAAAACATTTACATTTATGATTTTCATGATGAACAAGTTCAGGCATTCTTAATTTAAGAGAGAAGTAGGATTTAGCCGTCGATTTGTCGCTATTTACATTTATGATTTTCATGATAAACAGGATAGCTGCATTTCTGCATTTGCATCAACTGTGTGAACAATATAAGTGTTATTAAACTCGAAGTTTTCGACAAAACTATGGATGCATAATATTGCAAGAACTACATTATTTGCATATGAAGATGAATTTTTACTGCAGGAATATAATTCATGGGAGTGATGGACTTGAGACAGCCAAGGATGAAATTGCTTTGTGGTTTGAACCAAGGGAGTTAGTTTCTTATACTAGCAATGCAGAGAAGTGGATCTATGGGGTGAACTAGTCTTTGCTCTGTTCCCATTGCAATTGTTTTTCAAGGATTACTTCAAAGATGATCATTAATCTTAATAATTTGAATAATTTCCACTTTTTGAGTAAAATTTCTACTTCTTGTATTAAAACTTTTTTTAATTTGAAATAATATGCAATAAAATTTTATTGCAGAACATCATTTACTGCAGATTTTTCTTTTCAGATTCGTTGTTATAAAAGCTTTCTCATTGAGTTGTCTTCAAGAAAGGCAATTACTTTAGCATGATGAAATTTAGCTTTAAAAGATTTTTTTTTTTTAATAGGCAAGCTAATAAAAAATCATTTTACAAACAAGGGGATTTATCTCTCAAAGATTTTATAATTGATGTAACTTTGTAAATAAGTTACTTGACATCCCTTAAATGGAGCGTGCTTGTGGCTTTAAAAAAAAATAATTATGTCAATAGTTCATTAAAAAAATTTTCATTCAAAAATGAAATTTTCTTGGAACTTTCCCCAAATTTATTGTTTGTGGATTCGTACTTTGCTCACAATATAATATTTAAATATTTGATTGACTCTCATCAATATAAAAATATCACCGACATTAGTCTAGAAAATGGATAAAGTAATCGCATATTTTTTTATATTTTAATTGCATGTCAAATAAAAACAATCAATGGTTTACATGTGGAGTTTATCTAGTGTGATAACTTATACTATACTATAAAACCAATTAATTACGTACCTAAAATCAGGAATAAAACTTATCAAAATTTTCACCAAAACTAGCAATATCTTGAACGAGTATTATACTATTACTAATTTTTAATTTGAGTATCAAATTTGAATTTATATCACTTTAGTTAACTATTTTCAATTTAGTTTCACCGAAAAATTACTAAAGATTTTGAAAAAAAATTTGATGATGTGACGGATGGAATTACCTTGTTATTTGTTGACAAATATGGATCACATCATTGATGATATCCACATGATCACATAATATGGAAATGAATAATGGCCATGTGTACATATAAGATACTACATGGACATTGTTGATGACACAACATGTGTGTGTCAGTATGTGACGTATCGAATTACAGATGTTAAGGTAATTTTAATAGTTATATTATCAAATCGTTCTAAAAACTCTTTGGTATCCTCTTAGTGAAACTAAATTGGAAGTGGATAATTGAAATAATACAAATTAAAGATTGATGTTGAAAATAAAAATTAATTATAGTATAATACCAATATATTTTACCGTGTTTTTGGTTTTAAATAACGGAATTAATCCTTTTAAGAAGCAATAAATTTGTATGAAAAGATTAATAAACAATTTTATCTCCAAAATAAAAAAAAACCCTAATAAAAGGAAAACCACAAATTTAGTACATATTAGAAATTATATTATCATCATTGCCATCTATAAACAGGAGTTTTCAATATAACTTATACCCGAATCCGCCTGCTAAGTGGATCCGACCCGTTTAAAACTTGAAATCGGATTTTCTATTTGCATCCATTTTAACGCGGGTTTAGATCCGACACGGCTTCTAAATAAAGTTAATAAACAACCGCGTTCCATCATCCTCAATTCCGCGAGCTTTCTCCCTCTTTCTCCCATTTTCATACCCTAGATTTCTAGAGGTTTTTCTACGATTCCGGTGAGTTCTTGATCCTTTTGCGAGATATTCAAATCTTGTGGTATTTCTGCTCTGATCTGCGGTTTTATTTTGGGGATTTTCGTTTTTTTTTTGGGTGTCTTGTTGTCCTTTTTTATTTTGGGTTTGATTCTGAATATGGGCAATAAGATTAATGGCCATGTTGTTTTCTAGAGATCTTGAAGCGGGGTTTCTGGATTTTGAGCCTTTTTGTATATTATTGTGGTATTCTAGGGTTTCTAGTAGCTCCTTTTTGGTTTGGTTGTTCTCCTACCTTGATGTGGGTTTAGGAAAAAGGAAAAAATCCCGGTACTGTTCTTTTCTTGCTGGGTAATTCTTAAAATTCTGATTTTTTTTTTAAATTTTAATTTTTTTGATTTTTGATTGATTAATGGGGTTTTGATGTTTTGCATTATTAGTATTATAGCGCTTCTGGTTTTCTTGCGCATCCTTGCCAAATTTGTTCTTTTCATGTTGCGAGTCATGGGAAATCGTGATCTTTTAGGAAAGTTTGTAAGCACTGTGAGTTTTTGTTGCTTATGGTGTTTCATGAATCATGGTTGATTTCATTGATATTCTAGGGTTTGGGGCTTCCGCATATTTTTTTTTTTTGTTGAATTTTTTTCTTATCTTGGCCAATGATCAGACATGGCCTTGTTGTTTGGCTGTTGGTCCAATGAGTCTTTAGGTTACAACTGTGTGTTTTCTTTTTTATTTTTTATTTAAATAAATGAGAAATAATGTGGATTCCTGATCATACTTTCCCTTGTACTTCATGTGTACACTTCTTTGAACTATACATTGGTTCATGATTTTGTGTTTATTGGATAAGGCTTTTGTCATGCTGTTTGATATATTTTGTTGCGGTCTAGGTTTTTTGTGGAGCTATCTAGTGATTTAAAGAGAATAACTTGAGTTTTGCTAGTTCTTCTTATTGTTTTGTTTCCTAGTATCACTGTTAAATGCCTTTCTCACAACTTGGCAGATGGCAGACAAGCCACTAACTGCTGACATGATTGCTCTCACTGAGAAAAAAATGGACATGAGTTTAGGTAAGAGTTGTCTTTGTATACATGTTAATCCTTCCATATATGAACAAGCATTTGTACCTGGTTTATGTAATGTCTTTTGCTGCATGCAGATGAGATTATCAAGATGTCTAAGAAAACTTCATCTGAAAGGAGAAGGCACCGAGCCCCGGTTAGTTTGCTTTTCGATTTTACTTATTTATTTTTGGTTTTGATAGAAGTGTTTGTTGTTTTGGAATCACTGGAATTTTTAATTTTATTATTTAACTTGCAGATAAAATCTCGAGGGACTTTCGGCAACAACACTTCCCAGCGACAGGGAACCTTCAAGCTCCAGCAGTTTGTGGATTCAAGATCTTCTATTAGACAAGTAAATAACTGAATTCATCTTCTCTTCTGTGTAGAGCTAACAGCGGTTGCTTATGCTTATGTTGCTGAATTTTTATCTTTTTTGTATTTTGTTTGCAGGGTGTGCTTGCACAAAGAAGGTCAAATTTTCATGGAAACCAGTTCCCTGTGACTAAGGAGGCAGGAACAAATGCTTTGAATAGACCTACTCACAACAGGGCGGTTAACTGGAGCAAGCCAAGGTAAAATCATATTTTATGCTGTCATATAGGTACTATATTTGCCAATGGTTCATTTCCATTGGTATGGTTTGTGATTTTTTAAATGTTGTTGTGCCAACAGGTAACTCAAGGACCTTTCCTTATGGATGGAAAATCTTCACATACATGAATATGCAATATGTGGATTGTGGAAAATTGATTGATTAGATTGATTCATGCACTTAGACATTTGAAGTCCTTTCCGATATCTATTTTGGGAGATTCTAGTGGATGGGTGTTGTCAGTGCATGATTGTTCAGTTTCATATTGTTTGTGGCCTATGGGACTTTTGCAATCTCAGGAGTGTCAATTATGCTTCTGGTTGGCTCCCTTGGGTTGAGCTCGCATTTTGGCATTTTGGATAATTTTCAGAGTTGAAGAGAAATTGTTGGCTCACAGTCATGTTTTAACATTTGTGACCTTTAGCTTCTTTGGCCCTACTCATATTATAGGGATTTCATGACTAGGAATGTAGTTCTCAAGGTTGGGAGCTAACGCCTGAGGTTAAATGAGTAGTATGAAAAAAATCACTTTCAACTTGAGGAGCAGATCTGAGGATTATGTTTCTGACTGTTTCAATTGCATTTCTACACCATCAGATTATTAGATCTTCCATCATGCCAAAGGTTTTGGATGACATCGGCCTTATTTGTTGAGCCAGTAACCTTGCATCATGGTCAAAGTATTTTCTTTGACTAGGTCCACGATTTCGTTTTGGTAAAGGCATTTGAATAATGAGAATTAATGTGTATTGGTTGTCTTGCATTCAAAAATGAAACTTGTGTTCGGGAAAATTTCTGAGATGTAGGGAAGATCTTGGCTTGCCATCACTTGAGGAACATCCTGGAGTTTGCTAAGATTGAGTCTACTTCTGCTGTTTGTGTTCTGTATGTGGTTTAAATCTTGGTTTCTACTTTGCTATGTACGTATCTTCTGGACAATTGAAATATACAAGTGTGGAAAGGTCTATTCTAACTAGGCCATCCTGCTGGGAGAATCCAACTTGTGGACTGTTGGAAACCTTTAGATGCTTGACCTTTAAGGGATTTGGTAGTTAGTCATGTTGCTGCAACTTCTGGAGATATGACTTGCATGCCAACTTGGAATTCACAATGCATCTGAAAGTGCTTACTTAGGCCTACTCCTTGCTTGTCTTTCCATAAGAACTGAAACAACCTAGGGCTCTGAGGTGCTTCTGTTATTTTTCTGCTTTTGTGCTGTTGTACTGGTGGGTGAACATGATGTTGATGGATAATGCCAGCATGCTCGAAGTAGGTGTTCATTTAGTATTCTTTGTATATTGAGCACATCAAGGAAGCAGGTTCTACTGGTTTGGGGCAGTCTCGTATCTTATTTGGCTATTACACTCCTTTTATTATCTCTGTTTAAACTTGCTTGTGGATTTGGTAAGTTTGTTCCAAATCACAAGAAAAAAATTGCAGAAAAGGAAGTAGCTGTATTTATTTATGTCTTTTGTATAATTCTCTTGGCCTCTTTCAGTTAATTATGATCTAATGCTTGTGCAGGTTTGCAATTGCACCAGTTCCGAAAAAGACTGCTGAAAAAAACATATCTGGGAAGGTAAACCTTTCGCAATACATCTTTGTTTGAATAATGTTGACTGATAAAGGTGAAGCATTTGCAGTATATTTTCATGTCTTTTCTAGATATAATTAATGTGTTTGAGAAGTCTCTGAAGTGGTGTTTATCTTGCTGCACATCTGATACAACTCTCCAGGCATAAAATTGATGCTAATGTTTTTAATGTTGTTTAATGGGTATTGGTTCGGTTCTTATAGTTTTCTGGTCCTGTGGTTCTTTGTCTGTATGCATTTGGTAATATTTTGAAAGTATATTTTCTCTCTTGCCATTGGGCCAAGTTACTTTTTAGACTTAAATGTACATGGAATTAGGCTATTAGCATCTTGACTGTTAGGTGGTGTCGTTCCTGGGGAAAATTGGTATTCCAGTAGAAAATTAATATTAGTAGTTCGCACACCTGAACAGGTTAGTTTGCTGGATGAGCTTAGTTTGTAATGTTAAACATAACTAATATCTGATCACTAACTTTCTAAAGTGCAGCTGAAGAATTATGTGTGAACAATCCAAATATGAATATGGAAAATTACTTTTGGTCATTAATGGCATGTTGTCGCTGACTGCCCTGCTATGGCTTGGTGTATCTTTAGATGGATAGAGGAAAAAAATATCCATCTAAAGATAAAAATTATCGACTTGCATCTTGTATATATATGACATTTATGGATGCTTGTATGTATGTGCATGCATGCATCTGATATACATTTTTTTTGTGATGCATCTTTACTGAAGCTAATGACATTTTGTTTTTGATATTTTCTTGATGAGGCCATGAAACTCTTACATTTAAAAGCTTCAATTGGACTTACGTAGGAGTGCTATATCTGATTGCTATAATATTGGGCAACCATGTGCAGGATAAGGCAATAATGGCTAAGCCAAGGCCTCATACCTTAGATGCCCTCTTTGCAAGCATGAAAGAGCAGAGGATGGTGGAAACAAGTGTCAATGGCCGGCAGGCTCCAAGGAGACGACGAGGTCAAAAACAACGGCAACATGGTAGAGTTGGGGCTCCACCTGTCCGTGTAGCGCGTCCATTTTGGAAACTTAACTAGATGATCCAATCGTTATCACAATATCATCAGCTTCCATTGCCTAGGGATGTTTCACTGTTACATTTTGAAGCAGCAATAGTTCCATTATGATACTTATCTTTCAGGATTGAGCTGCTGCCACTGAATCCATTTAAGTGTTGCCGCACCTGCTAAACAGCACTTGGACCTTCAATTAATTGAGCAAGAATTTTCCTAATGTATTACCTCAGTTTGGTTTGCTAGTGTTCTGGCCTCAAGCCATCAACCAAGTTTTCATTGAATAACTGATCAAAGTGAACTGCATTATTATGTTATGAATCAAAGCTTGCTCTCAGTGATTGGTTTTTGTTTGAAAAGCTGGTCTATATCAATTAACTAGACTGGAAGGTGCCTTGATGCTGGTGTTCTTTATGTGGTAGTTTTGATTATTACCTTTGCAGTGAAACTATGTACTTAAGTTTTCATTGAATAGCATTTCTTTATGATCTGTGCATTATTATCTGAAAAATCACTGGGTTGCATGTATTACTGTTTAGTATCATTAACTAGAACCATGACAGGGCTTCAATTCAAGAGCTGTCTTTGGCAGCTATATACTGGCCATGAGAAGCTACCAACTTTCACAAGGTAATAATTTTAATTTGTGGATTCTTTATCTGAGATTCTATATCATCTTCAAGGCATTCAAAAATAATTGTTTGAAAGCATCACTGTACTTAAGTAAATTGTTAATAAAATATGTAAGGGGACAAGAGCACATACATGCATGCATATTATTATTATTTATATATAACTACAACAAGTGGTCTTTTTTTTTTTATTACAAATTATTATTATTTTTTTCTTACATGGCTTTCAAAATTATATTTACTTGTAAGGCTTTGAGACTTCATAATCTTCTGTCTTTGCAAACCTGCCCCTCACCCTTGGCTGGCTGTCTGCTAAGGCTTTCCTGCAAGCATACTGCAGGAAACAAACAAAAATCAAGCACAACCTTAACTTTTTCCAATTTGGAAATTTTAAATAATATACAAGACATGTTCTAATCAACAAACATCAACAAATCTATCACTTCATGTACCTTAATTTTCCTGCCAAAATTTCTCTTGCTCTTCTCCCAGAATCTGAAAAGCTTCTCTCTTCTTTCTTCACTCTTTGTTACTATGCTTGTGCTACTACCACCACCATTTGAGTGATTATTACTGCCAAGAGTCTGTTTACAGAATTGAGGATGTAAATTCAGTATCTATAACCAAAATACAGCTTTTCCATAGCTAATAAATTTTATGCAGAAATCCAATAATAATACAGAAGAAACTCTGACCTGAATATCACCTTCACTGTAAGCCCTTCTCATTCCAAATGCAGCTCCAAAATCCAATCCTTCAAAACTAAGAAAATTTGGCCTCACACCACAACTATTATTAATCCAATCCATTGAGCTCAAACACTCAGCACTGACACTCTTCTGCATTGGCCCCTCTGGAACAATCCTAGTTCTCTTCACAGGATGATCTTCTTCCTCTGTTGCAGCTCCCACTCCATGAACCTCCTTAACATCATTTACTAACTCAGCAAATCCATCTTCAATCCCAGACTTGGCCAAAAACTCCTTCTTGCAGTCATAAATAAAATCACTGAGATGATCATTCTGGATTGATTCCATGCCTGCAACTTTAATTGTCTCAGCACTAATAACTTCATCACCAAATGATATCATGGACATGGCTGAAGTCACAGGATCAACAGCAGCAAACACTGCTTCTCCCCCCATGATTGGTTCTGGAGCTTTAAACAAATCTCCTTCTCCTCCCAAGTCATACTCCATCACAGTTGGGTTCTGCACAAGAACTCCCTGACAAAATTAAACCAAGTTTCACAAACTACTGATTATTAATTATGATCATAAAAAGGAAACATAAGAAAAATACAGATAAAACAAGAAGTGGTAATTAATAATATACCATATGAGATGTGTTACTAGGAAGAATGGATTGAAAGCTGGAGAGGAAATCATCATCAGAAACTGGAAGAATTAGCTGGTGATAACTTGTATGTAGTTCTTGGAAGTTCCATTGTGACAAAGGTGGCAAAAGTCTAGTATCTGCATACATATCTCTCCACAGTTTAAATTTATATATAAATTACTATCTGTTACTGAACATATATCAAAATGAAAGAGTGAAAAGAAGGCAAAGAAGCAAGCACAACAAAAGAAAGGAAATGAGAGAGGAGAAGAAGGAGAAGCAGAGTTATATATAGGAATGAATGGAGGTTAGGAAGCAGTCTAGGGAGGAGAATTAAGAAAGAGATGTAGTATGAGTATGACAATTCCCAAAGCAATGAGGACAACTTTGTTGAGATCTTTTTAAGAGAGAGAGAGAGAGAGAGAGAGAGAGAGAGAGAGAGAGAGAAAGACCCCACCATGAGCATGGCTAAGACTAAGGGGGCGTTCGTTTCACTGTAAGTGAGGGGAAGTCAGAAAGTGAGGGAAGCGCCACTTCTCTAAAGTTAGGGGAAGTGATATCACTTTCAGGATTTTTGTGTTCATTTGTCAGAAAGTGAGAATAAAATCGAAGGATTTAGGTGTTGGATGAAGTTCTATGAGTTCAAAAAAACTTTTAGAGTGAAAAATAAGTTAGTTTTTAGAGATTGACTCACTTTTCCCACACTCGATAAAAAAATCTTGAAGTGAGCCTAGTTAAAATTTACTTTCGAGTCGGGGAAGTGGCAGACTTCCAGTTTTCAAAGACTAAAATGAACATTAAAAATGGGAGAAGTCACTTCCCCTCACTTCCCCCACTTTCTCTGAAATGAACGTCCCTAAGAGAAGCTTTTGTAGTCTAGTCACTAGTGGTGGTGTTTTATTGTGTGCTACTGCTACTGCTCTTTGTTCAAGGTGGAAGGAAGGAGTGGAGTGGAGTGGAGTGGAGTGGAGTGGAGGAGTGCTTGTGGGGGCCAACACATGCAACTTTCTCCATTGGAAAACAGAAGAGCATGATCTCATCATGCACACCCATGCATGGCTTCTTCTCTTCCATTATTTCTCCTTTCCACTAATCATATTTTTTTAATACATAAATAATAATAATATAAAAAGTATATAGGGACAAATATAGGTAGTAATCACTCCATTTATTGACTTGCATTAATTAAATATATTTAAATATATAAGATTGGGATGACATTACTGAGAAACTCTTGTCTTTTATTTTATTTTACTTTTTGGTGCTTTTTTATGTATATTTTTTGTAATGAAATTATTGATTATTTATTTTTATAAGAAAAATAAAAAAATACAGGATTGGTGAATATATGTGTTATTGTTAAAATTAATTGCAATGGTCCAATTATAAAAACACAATTAAACTAGCTTAACTTTTTTAAATTAATAAATTAAATTGAAAGGGAAGACAAAGGAAAGAAGAAAAGTATCCCACTTAACCTCAAAATAAAAGTTAAAAAATTTAAAAAAAAAAGGGGAAAAAGGAACCCTAAAATGGGAGAAAGAGACCAATGTAGAAAAGTAACAAGAAAGGGCATATCCTGTCTTCCAATTCGTCCAAATGATTCAGATTCCCACAACCAACATGATAATAAAGAAGTAAACCCTATCACAAAGTAACAACACACCATCAGTGTCACAAACACTCTCTCTTATTCTTTCAATTTCAATTCATTTTGTGTTTTCTAATTTTTTTTACTATTAAAATAAACATAGTGGAAATACAAGCTTAAAAGCTAAGTAAAATGAAACACTAAAACTTATAACCAATCACATGATCCCTTTTTTAATTTACCAAACTATTTGTTATGGCATACATATATATATCCTCATGGTTCTAGAACACTAATTTTGGTAATGTGAACTTCTTATGGTGGCAAGTTTAACAATAAATAGAAAGAAAGAGAATTTTGGTTGTTTTAGCATCTACAAAAAGGCATATATAATCAGAGAGAGATGTGTTGTGGATGTTACTCCCACTTATTAATGTCATGCTATTCTTTTCTTACTACTTATAAAAAAAAAAAAATTAACCATTTTATTTTATCCAACTTTTTTATTTACCTCAAACTAAAGACAAGAAAGACATGACCAACTACTGAATTGAATAACAAAACAAAGATTTGATATCCTCTTTCAATGAACAAGAGCACAAAATTTGGCAGCTTTGTTTTTGTGTCTTTCTTTCTTGGGAGGATATGCTTGAAAAGAAATAATTATTAGCCATGCTTTGCATTGGAACTTGCAAGAGAGCAAGAGAAATGGGCACCAGCTGGTCCTTTTGCTCTCTCTCTCTTTTTCTCTTTCTCTTTCTCTGTATATTTATATCTATATCTATCACTGCTGTAGACTTTGGCTAATAAGTGACAGCAAAAGTGAACAAGCAGAGGGTCCCTCTTCTCTTACCATGTCTCTCTTGTCTAAATTGTAATAATAATAATAATAATAATAATAATAATAATAAGTGGCGGAACTAGAAATCATAAACAGAAGGACAAATAAAATTTAATAAATAAAAATTTAATTATAATCAAAATTAATAATTATTTTTTAAATAAGTACTATAAATCATCAACAAAGTAAATTTACAATAGTCCCTACGAGTTTTAATATTTTGAAAATAATGAATGATTGTTTCATTATATATCAATATAATCAAAGATATTTTTCTCGGTGTATGTCACTGAGCAACAATTGATCACTAATTTTATTACGTAGTTGAGTTTTCACAATTTTCATATTACAGAGAAAACTCTATATACAAATTTAGTTAAAATTGGTAAAATTAGAACTAAATTTAAAACATTAAATAAATATATAAATAAATAAATATTAAATAAATTTAATTTCTAATCAAACTGAAGTCACAGCTTCATTATCGGATAAGATGAGAGTAGTCTTTTATTTTTAGTTAATAAAAAACTAAAGGGTCAATTATAAAATAGATGTGGATAATTAAGACATTAATTAATTAAATTAATATTAAATTAATTTATTCTCAAATTATATAGAAGGCAATTGTCCCCTTCTCCACCACGTGGCTCCGACACTGATAATAATAATAATAATAATGTATGTGGATTGATGAAGAGAAGGCCATTATTGTATTGGAAGTGGGAGCATCTCCATTTCATCACTTCTCTGCCATCCTTTGTGCTCCTCCCATTCATCTCTGATGTTCAAACCTTTACTTTTCACTCTCACTCTCTCTCTCTCTCTCTCTCTCTGTTTCTTTCAGCAATTCTTTTAAAATGTAGCAAGTGAAAGACCTTCTTTGTTGTTATGTTATCTCTCTCAAAATAAGTCAAAAAATAACTATCTAATTTCCAATATATATATATATATATATTTATGATAAGGTTCTAACAACTATTAACAAGCATAGTATAAGATCTCACTAATGATAATAAAATATTACAACTGTCTTTATTGGATTAAAAAAATATTAAATTGCAAAGGTTCATGAAGATGGTTTTTGTGTGAGAATGAATACAAGTTTAGCTGTTATGATGTTTAAGAGATGATGTTGTTTTTAGTGTTGATTGATTGCTACTGAAAAATAGCTGGCTACCATTGCTTTAGTAGTCTGTCTCTCTCTCTTTTTCTCTAAGAATGAATACAAGCAAACAAAAAACTTCAATTTATACAAAATTTGAATTGGTCCACAAATCATACATAAATGAAGATAAGTTGCCATCATGAGAACAAATGTAACAAGCCAAAAATCATGGCTTGCATCATATCAGATATACTCACTCACTCAAGAAGTAGTTAATTACACAATACACAAGATTAAGGAGAACATGTAAAGTTCAATGAGGTTGCAAACTTGCAATTGTGGTAAACATCAAGCATTAATCTAGGAATTCCTATAGCTTTGATGACATGCAGAAAAAAAGGATCCCAATTCTGTAACACTATATAGTGTACTCTCTTCAAAGAAATCTGCCTGAGTTTCTTAGCATCTTGTCGGTTTTCTGTAACACATTACAAGAGTACATGCATTGAAGACGATAAATATTTGGTTTAGAATGCAGGCGGCGTAACTGTTTTCTGCGACCATCTTGTCCAAGACAGTATTTCTAGAACTATGACTGCAATCAGAAGAAAAGCAAGATTGATTCCATAACCAACTTTCCAAGAACTGCCAGCATGAGCAACTTGAATTCCATAAACAATGTTAACAGATGCCAGGAAGAGGGCAAGCCTGCCAGACCAATGGTGGTACCAGTTCCAATATTTGCGAATCTTTGAGTCTTTATCAGGTCTTAGGAAAAATGCAATTATCTGTGCAAAAGGAATTAGTTAACATCAGCATTAATTATGTCACATTAATAACTCACACTAATATATGAATGCTAACACTGCCATATTTTGTTGCCATGCTAATGGACATGTGCATAAATTTGTTTCAATCTTTCAGTTCAAATGGATGTCAAAGCCAAGGTTTTCTAACTAAATTGTACAATTGAAAGCAGAACAAGTTTATTAAAAACATTTTAAGCACAATGTGAAGTATTTATTGTTCAGAAAAAATATATATGAATCAAGTTCATGTACCTGGAGAATACCAAGCACAAAAATGAATATGCCAAGTCCCCTGTGTGCTGAAACACTTGAATGTAGCTTATTATAAAGTGCAACACCACAAACAATACCAGAAAGGCCAATTATAAATCCAAAAAACTGAATGCCAACATGAAGGTAAAACCACAACGGATCCCACTGCTTGCAATATCTTGCGATAATGGCTCCTATTGGAAGCAGTACACCCCAGCCAAATATATTCAGTGCACCATGGTTCCTTTTCAGTTGGTATGGGTAGGAGGATGAAGGAGATGATGAACCTGTTGATGCAATTAATTTCAAATTAAAAAACATTAAAAAAAAAAAGTTGCTCACAGATGGATGCTATTCATACAATAATGGCGAAGAGAATCAAATTTAAAAGATAACAAGAAGTTGGAAATGAGTGCACCTAACTTTGACAATCTGATTAATATAATTTAAGAAAGGTTCATTGATGTGACAGCAAGATCATCATACTTACAATTGCCAACTGACTAGAGAAATATATGCAAACAAACAAAGGATGAAAAACCAGAAATTTACAATGATGAAGATGTTCATTAGGTTTGAAGTTGACACAAGAATCAGGATATTGCAGCTTTGCTTCCAACAAGAACTGGAGGGATATAGTTTGATCACGGTGAAAAAGAAGTTTAGAATGCTAGTTACACCCAATGTGTCACGAATTTCAATATGGAACTAATGGGTTCTTGAAATAATATATGCAAAAGATAAAATGTCATAACCCAAACAAATTGATGCTGGCACTGATTGAGTCAAGAATTGAAGATTATGGTAGATGTTCAGGCACCTACGAAGAACTTTAACTTGATTTAACAATCAAAATATCCAGCAATAAGACCATCTACTCCTTTAAGCAAAGAATATTATCTGTAATATGAATACCGGGAATCCTGAACTGTCTACGCTAAACATATTAGGTACTAAAAAAAGAGACTATCACAAAATGACATAATTCTGTTTTCGATGTTTGGGTAATTTCTGTCTTGTGGCAAGTAGGATTTCAACTGAACTAAATGGTAATTTGAAATGTCAAAACAGCATACACAGGAGTCCAAGCAACATTTCCTCACATCTGTCCTAAAAAAAGAAAAAAACATTTCCTCACATCATTATTGGGGACAACAATGGCTCAAATGTTAGGTTTTACTGGAGAATAATTATTGCAACTTTAAAATCAGAATCAGACACACCTAACTTACAGATCTGTTCATAGAAGAATTATAATAATTAAATAAATAAATAATAATAAAAGGACGGTGACTAACCTGCTGCAAAATCAAAGGAAACAGATGTCTTATCATCATGTTCTGTAAGGCGGTAATTCACCGGAATTCTACTCCCAACAGCAAAAAGAAGTTCCTGCTGTGAAAGAGGAGCTGAGAACTTCAACTGAAATGCCAAGTAGATGTTGGCCCCATAAAGAATAACCATAGGTGAAACATCAGTTGTTTGCAACTGGCCTTCATTCACAATGACTTGTGAACTAGACTGACCACGTAAATAGTATCGTCTGATATGAGCTCTGCCTGTTTTTCCAATCCAACCCACCATAGCACTGGAACCAACCATCATACCATCCTTTGAGAATCCCATTCCAACCCACCCAACCGTGTATACAGCAGAGAGTACAACACTCAAGACATTGTCTTGACTCTGGGAATACTGAAAAATAAAGATTAACATGTCACAAGGAATATCCACGGTGAATTAGTTTCAAGTAAAAAAAGCAAAAACTCTGAGGAATCTTCTCTAACAGCAGAAAACGAATTCTTATATTATCAGTCATTTGATTGAGGCATAGAAGTTTTGTGACAATCGTAGTAAGAAAGATTAGTTTGTCCATAATTGTACTATAAATATCAAGTCGATGGTTCTAAGGCGATAATTAGCATTCATAGAAGCACCTCTCACTCAACAAACAAGCATAAAAGCACTTCTTACCAAACAAACCAACCAACCAAACTTTCAAACAGAGAAGACATGATGAATCCCAGATCTAAAAAAAATTGAAATTTGAGATGGTTATGCAGTACAAACTACAAAATCCGGATAAAAAGATCAATTTTTAAGAGCATTCATTTCCTATAGGAAACACATCACTTGATAAAAAGGACTTGAATTGAAACACACTACACCATTCTACTCCACCAATTCAGCACTCATCTTCTTAATTACATAACCATCCGACATCAAGTTGAGTTTTTTCTTTCTCCCATCATTCAGACATTTAATCAAACATATGAAAGGCACAAGCACAAAACCCAACTCACCCTAAGAATGAAGGTGTTCCAAACAGGCGTGCAATGGAATTCAGTGGCATTGTACGCATTAGGGAGGAAGAGGCGAGGATCATCGTCACAAGTGTCAGTCTGAGCACGGGCAGGCATGGGCAGAGCTCTCAGAGCTAAGACAAGAACCAGAAATAGCGCAGCCGCCATTGGATCCGATGAAGAGCAAGAGCAAGAGCAAGAGCAGTGTGAGTATGTTTTTGTTAATAGTTGGAAGAGAGCAATGGATTGAAAAGGAGGCGGAAGTTGAGAGGTTGCCTTCGCTTGCAAACGAAGTTGGTAGTGATGATGATGCTGATGTTTGATGGTGAGCAATCATGGCGATGGTGCCACCCCGGAGTGGTTGCTTGTCTACCTTGCTCCTCATCATCTTCCTCACTCTTCCTCTTCCTCACAATAATAATAATAATAATAATAATAATAATAATAATAGTTTAAATTTCACAAATATATAATTATTTAAAATAAATTACTTTATATGCTGAGATTTTATTATTTGTTTACTAAAATAAATAAAAATAAATAAATATTATTTTATTTACATAAACTAGTTCATTTTGCCAAAAATCAGTTAGTCTATTAGCACTAAGTCCTTGTTTAGAGTGTTCATGTTCTCCTGAAAACACAAATGTGCTGAGAAAATAACTTTATGTCTATATATATATATATATATGACGTAACTTGTCTATTTTATTAAAAAAATAATTTATTTTAATATTTAATCCAACATGAACTCCCAAAAATGTTACATGTGTATGCTAACATTAATAGAAAAAAAAAATCTAAAGCTTGAGGATCAAATTGAATTTTTGTTACTTTATGGATTAAAAAGGAGCAATTGACTATTTGGTTTATGAATTAATTTGGCCTGAGTGATTATATACTTGCTATTGTACATTAAAATTTGGATAATTGGGATTTTTTTGAGGAAAGAAAAATGAAATTATAATAACATCATCATATTAAAAAAAACATAATTAATTATATATAAAATAAAAAAGAAAATTAATATGTACTTAAATTGTAACACTAGAAAATAAAATTAAAAAAATAACTGATGATGAGAAAGGACTATATTCAAGTCAACTTGTTTCATTATTTAGAGGACCTTATCTATTGTAATCTGAATTATTATATATCATATGAATGGTGCCAGCCATATATTCTCTAAAAAAATTATAAATATAATCCTGTTTTAAATGTTATTAACTATAATTAAGGTTTGGTTGAGTGATTTTCCAAGCATAATGAACTACATAGGCAACCTTAATTTGTTTTTTTAAACATGATATCTAATTAAAGGTTGGTGTGTGTTTACAACCAAAGAAGATATGAAGTCAATTTCTAGGTACAACCACCTTTTGTGTATCTATCAAAAGATAGAAATCATGTTAATAAAATGAGGGGTTCTAGATGTTTATTAATACCAAATATAATTAATGTTGAATTAACCCAAAACAACTATATATTTACATAAATTTGAATTGTAAATCTAAAATATATAAATAGTGAATATTATTATAGGCAAAATTCAATAGAATCATGATTCAACCAGAAAATTTAAATTAATACAATGAGAAACCGAAATATATATATTTAAATTCATAGTTATTAAATTAATTTACTTTTAACACATCGATTCAAAAACTTACGATGATTATATAATTAACCAACATTTGTATATTTAAATCTATTTTTTTTTTTAATTAATCAAGGTAGAACTAATTAAAGTAAATCACAAATTGCTGATTACCATAGATTAGAAAGTTTATCAAAACAAACTCAATGAATGAATACTTATTAAGAGATTAATAATTTTTTAAGGTATTTATTTACAAAAAGGAGGCCATAAATGGTAGGAGCAATATAGCTATCTGGATGATCATAGAATGCAAAATGTCAAATGAGAGACCGACTCATTTTTGCAGCTACCTTTCAAACAAAAAGTAAAAGTAAAATAAATAAATAAATAAATAAGGAGAAGAATATTTGAGTGAAATGTATATCACTAACGTTAACGTATATTAGAACAATTGATGATGAAATTAGTACAAGTTTAGGTGGACAAAAAGCTTCAAAAGACTTCTTCATGTTAGCAATGGCTTTCCCTTGGTGTACCTTTTCAAGAGGGTCATCATCATCATCATCATCATCATCATCATGCAAGGCAATAAGAAACTGGAAATTCTTGTGTCCTGCTCTATTATTTTGTTTTATTATCATTTTTTTAATTCTTGATTTTATTTAAATAAAAAAAAAAGGTTCTCACCATAATTTAATTTACTGTTATAAAATATTCATAAAATTACATGTAAGCATCTACTATAAAATCTTTCACCTTCTTCTCAGGCTGGAGAAGGTGGCTGAGGGAGGTAGACGACCATTCCTGATTCCTCTAACAAAGCCGGTGATGTACTTGAAGCCGGAGAAGGTGACCGGCGGGGAACCTGTGTATCCTTAGGATTTGGATTCAAATGAAGAAGCATGAGGAGCTTGCAGGAATGAGGATGATAAATAACAAAGAGAAAGGTTTGTTTATTATATGATAATGTTGCAGCTGATAAGGAGAACTCAGAAATTATAGCCAAAATAATGAAAGATTAGTGCTGCAACAAACATACTCAAGACAGTTAAATTGATCTCAATATAACCAAAACCACAATCAACCTCATTAGAGTTTCATGAAAAATCTGGTGTAGAATCTCAAGTTTGGCACTTCTGGAGCATTACAACGTACATTATCTCTGAAGAAAATAAACGTAGCCAAGGTGGTGCAAGCATGCATCCAGAATAACAGCAGCTATGAATCAAGAGAGTTGTTCTTCTACCTTGCTATATAGACTAGACTAGACTATTGCCCTGCATATCCTGTCAAAAGAGTGAAGTGCTACAAGAAAACCCCAGGCGGACGATTGCCCATGCAGGTGACTTGTTCAGGTAACGGAGTTCTCGTGCAGCATTACATACTCTCGGCTGCAAAACAAGTGAAACATGTTTCAGATAGACAAGGAAACAAGTGAAAACAGAAATGACAGGATCCGTAAATGACTGCAGGAGACCATGAACAACAGGCAGCTATTGACACTTTATAGGCAGGATAGATTAGTCTTCCATAAAGCAAATAATATTTTGAAGGATTTTGATAGGCTTTTGTTCAACTAACCAAAGCGATAGCGTAGATCACAAGAACCAGTAATAAATAAATCCCTAACGGAGCACGAGCCATGAGTTGCCTAACTTATAGATCTAATCAAGTAGTTTAGGTCTTTGGATAAAATTCGAGGATTTGCATAATCTCTAGTATTAATCTAGTGAATTGGGCAGAATTCGAGGATTGTGTGCATTGAACTGTAAGTAGATGTATAATGAGTTGAGTTTGAAAACATGAATGAGTTGAAAATAGCCATCCTTACTGAAAGGATGATTTAATCGACCATAAATGTCATACCTGCTATTACCAAATTTGATAGTATCCTTCTCAAAAAGTTCATAGTAACGTTGAGGTTCAACCTTGTTATCCTGTACATATAAGAAACAAATGTTGAGATAAAAGACAAGATGATCATTCCTAGTCATATAAAATAGCAAAAAGAATCTTAGACAATTCAAAAACGAGAAAAGAATGGCTGCAGGATCTTACGTTAATAAAAGTTCCATTGGTGCTTCCAAGGTCCATTATGTAAGGCCTAAAAGAATGACACCACACAAGTTAGTATCATCATGCATTTGATATGTGATCATGTTAAATGCAGCTTTTCAAACAGACCAAGGTTCAATCGGATGTTGACATCACCTTATCTGCTTTGACATTAAGCCATCAGGTTGCTCTATTTCTACAAGCCTGAGTAGAAAAATAAACAATTTAAATAAATAAACAAGTAAAACAAGGAAAACAGAGAAAACATGGAAAGATCCAGATTAATCATCTAATGAAGTTGTCCTGGCTACCTGTACTGGAGAACAGCATGTTGCTTACTGCAGGAGGGATGATCTGTAGGAATGTCGGCAACCCTCCTTTCTCTTCCAAAGAGATAGCAGCTCTGACGATGGATATAGAGGGGTTCTGTTCAGCAGACATCTCTTAGATATGTGATAGCTAAAATATTATTGGCAAGTAACAACAATGTAAGGAGATTTAAAAAAAAAAAAGGTTTTCTGTAAGCCAGCAAATAATAATGAAAAAGGCCAGATAGCTAAAACTACAAGGCAAGGACTTCCCAAGTCTTTGACACCATCTACATTTTTTCCTTTTTAAATTGCATGCCTTCTGCCCCTTCTATTTCATCTTTCTCAAAACTAACATACGACAGCAAATGAAATCGATCGCCAGTTGAATATTATTGTGCCCATTATCTCTTTTACGGGGATAGCCACATAAAATAATTGGCTGAATATTATCTAATTTCCTTTAGTTTATTCACCCCAAATAGTATAGTTTAAAAAAAAAAAATGAAATAAATGGCAAACTCTTATGTATGCCATCTTCAAAAAGACGTGCAACAGAAATTAGTAGGCTTTTGAAATAAATTAGTAGGCTTGTCAAAACCCATAAATTAAATGATCAAACTAACTAGCTAACTAACTAGTGAGATTCTTCCCTTATCCAAAGTAAATCAGTTCGGATGAGCTAAGGATCATGGTAATGGACATTGAAGAATATGCATGTAGTAAGTGACCAAATATAATTAGATGGTGTAACTATTTCAATCATCTCCTTTAACATCAAATATTGCAATCGGCCATTGACCTGCTTAATTCATTCTCTATAAACACAACACTTTCTCAAGTCTATCCGGAAAAATCATTTATACCAAATCTTATATGAATGAAAGATCAATGCAAAAATGATTTTAAAAAAAAGATTACCATTAAGCACTTCACCAGCCTTAAAAACATATAGTCGCCATCTGATGTCAGGTTTGCGTGCATCTGGCGGCTCATTAAATAGTAATGTCACACCTACAAGGTTGTAATAGTCGGCAGGAGAATAAGTAATAGCAAAAATATGATCCCAACTCCATCAGAACAATAAAGTTTTTCATATAGTTTTGCAGGCCGCTATAAGATAACAAAATTTCCAATGTTTGTACATCAAATAAAAAGAAAGACTACACCGCTTTACTTAGATTACCACTTCGCATTAACTGTTTAGTTACTTGAGGTTTTAATGTTCTACAATTTTCTTCAACCATTTACCAATCTCACCTCGAACTCGATTTGTCTCCTCAGCAAGCTTCCCAGATAGTTCAAAAGACGGCTTTTGCTGTGCCTACACATTGATAGGTGATAAAAATAAACCAAAACTAACCTTCATGAAAATAGTATGGAGTGAAGAAGTCACATACAAAAATTTATTCTCTAGGTTCTATAAAACCTAACTAATAATTTCAAAGACCGCATAAATCATTTGAGAGGATTTCAAATCAGATTTTACTAGGAAAATACAAACATAAGTTACATATTTAGCATTGAAACCATGTCATCACACAGTCAAATATCACAGTACCTTATCCTTTACTTTGAGGGCATCCTCAGCAGCCTTCATCTTGGCAATTGAATCATCATCATCAGATCTACAGACATCAGCAATTTCTTTCTCAGAAAGATCAAAAACCAAAAATGAAGGTAAGAACAACATATTAAGAATTATAATGATGCTCCTTTAAGATATAAATTGGATTAAGAGAAAAAGAAAGTCATAAAGCTATATACCATTTTGTTTATCATCAACAAAGAAATTCTGAGACAGTAGGATAATAAAATAACAAAAAAGAAACAGTTAAGTGATTATCCTTCATAAAAGAAAGCAAAAATTTTCCAAAGTTCAAATCAGTTAACTCTGCCTCCTTGGTGGGAAGGTAAAAACAGAGGGTGAATCCTCAAATGTTTGAGAATAACAAATTGCCTCAAGCCCCAAATCACAAGGAACGATCACATTATGGTTTCAATCCTTCCTCCTCATCTTACGCAGAGGCATCTTTATTCTATTTCTGTTTCTTCCCTAGCTACTAATTTGTCATTATTCTTTTGAATTCTTCCTTTTATCTAGCACAACTATATTTTTGAAATCAGCCATATCAACAGAACAAATAAAAAAACACATTTACAGGTAACGTGAATCACCTGAGGTTTTCAGTGGCTCTAGGTTTTGCTACCTGCAAGATATATATAAATCGCTCATTAGGACATAAATACAGGAAGTAATATTTAAAAAAGAGATGCACTGATAATTATCATAGGAAAAAAAAAAGTGTCAGTGTTAACTGCTGAGAGGACATCTGCATTATAAATTTGCATCTAGATCATAAAGATCATTAGAGTTCAGAAAGATAAAATCAAACGATAATACAGTGATCCAAGATGTGAATTTTATGCCTACGCCAGGCTAAGGTTGTGACAGACTAGATAATGAGTTAAATATAAATAATGCGAAGGTTGTAGAAGAAATGGTAGGCTCAATTCCGGAAATACAGATTGAAATTCATGCCTCAAAACTATGATGCATGAAAGATGAGAAAAAAAAAATGTGCAGATCACCTCAATGAACTAATTCAGAAGCTTGACAACTGACATGGATAATTTCAAAAGCTAAGACCAGTCAGCAAGAACAAAAATCTAGTTCCACTCACATAATGGGACATTATTAATAAGAATAACGAGCATATCAATGAAAATCTCCAAATATGGTTTCTCTTCCCATGGCTTTGAAATGCAATGAAATGAAACTTCAGAAATAAAACCACGAATATCCTTCAATATAGCACTATAAATCAAATCAGCACATAGAGGAGAACTATCATCAAATTCATGTTCTGATTGAGGGAAAGCAAAGAATTTTGAAGAAGAAATGCAGTGAAACAACATGGACAGCTAAATAAAAGGAATTTATGAAATATTCCTTCTCTTCCCTTCCATCATTTTCCCTCTATTTCCCTCGATCCAAACAAGCCCTAAAAGAAAAGATAGGGGAAAAGATATCACCATACACCTCTCCAGATGCCCCGCCGGACTTGGATGCTCTACTTGGGGATCGGGAGCTTCGTCTGCTTCTATGTCCACGGTCTTGCGGTGAGGCAGAGCGTTCATGCCTTGATTGCCTTCTGGACGAACCACCATCATCCTTCTCTCTGCCCGACCTCCTCTCCTCCCCACGCTCCCTACTCCTATCCCGATCAAGCTCCGGCCTTTCCGTTTCCCGCGCCTCCCGCTCCCCCCGCACCCTCTTCAATCGTTTGGAACGGGGCGAGGGCGACCGGGAGAAGCCCTTGGACCGCGCATGATCTGGCGACCGACTTCGATCTCTAGCGGGTGATCTCACAGAGCGGGATGAACTAGACTTCTTTCTTGGAGACCTCTCCATCCCCCGTTCCTTCTCCCTCCTCCGTTCCCTCACTGGAGAAATCGACCGCTCAGGAGAATGCCGCCGTGAATGCTCCCTGCGCTCCACTGCCGGTGCCATCCGAAGAAGAACGACAGGCGCAGCTACAAAACCCTGCAATCAGAGCAAACACAGGAACTCAAGAGCTTGAAAATCCATGGATTCCTTCGTCGAGAGCTTGAAAGAGAAGGACGAACAAGAGGTGTTTGCTGAAATGCTCGATGAGGAGAGGGCGCGGCGCAAGAGCTCTCTCTTCGGGAAACACTGGCTTTCTTTCAATAGTCTCTAAATAAGACCTATTTTGTTATGTTTATAAAAGCCATAATTTAATTGGGAATTATTGTTATATTAAAATTTTTACTGGAAATGAACAAAAAGTCCCTCCAAAGTTCATGTATTCACAAAAAAAACCCATGACTTTAAATATTCTCAAAAGATCCTTCCTTTTTCTGACAGGTTATTTTTCAGACCTTTCTGCCATAAAGGTGATTGATGTTGACATAAAAATAACAGATATTAACTTGGTTGACTCTCAGTTTTTAAGCGAAAATACCACATTTTAAGCCGAACCCATAATTTTAAGCGGAAAAATCAAATTTTAAACATAAATGTGTTATATGTTAAGTGAAAACTTATGTAGTTAAAGCTGAAAAACACCAAATTTTTAAGCGAGCTAATAATTTTTAAGCGGAAAAAGTCAAATTTTAAATCGCAAATGTCTTTATATGTTAAGTGAAAAATTTATGTGGTTAAACGAAAACACGAATGTTAAATGGAAACTATATATTTTTTTAAAGCGGAAAGTACATGTTGTAAAAATAAAAATAAACTAATAGAGTAAAGTGCATTAATTGAAAAGTACACTCGTCGGGGATTGAAAAAAATAAAGTTCGTCAAAAAAAGGAGGGACTGTCTGGCAAATTCAAATGTCAGCGGGTCTGTTTGGGATGTTTTGAAACCTTCAGGAACTAAAAAATAATTTTCCCAAATTTTTATGGTAAGAGAATTCTAGTGTTATATATATCTTAATTTTTTTTATTTTAAATCTAATTATTAATTTTTTTTATAAAAAATTTAGCCATTGTTGTGCTTTATTCCACTAGTTTTATATATACATATATATATATATATATATGATTCACAAGGGTTTAAATTTAAAACCACTTGAAGTGATTTGAGCTCTATTACTTGCACCAATGAGTTACATCTTTATTGGTATTTGTTTTATTTTTAATGAAGTAGGAGTATGATTTTTTAAACTGTTTTATCATGCATATTAAATATTTTTAATTAATGTAGGTTTGAATTTTATGAAAATAATAAATACATTGTGTATGTAATTTTTAAATGATGAATTTATTTTTGATGTGTATATAACCTCATTAGTGTAGATTCTAAAAAAAACTTTGACCCATATAATTATTTAAATCATTTTTTTTTCTTTTTACAACTTTTTATAATCACATCTCCTTTCGCATATCATTCCCGCATAAATAGTCAAGTGTTTTAATTCCTTGCATAAGAGTCAAGTGCTTTAACGGTAAAATTGCAGTATATTATTATTTTTATTCTTTTATTTTTTTTAATCACATATTTATATCTATGTACATTAATATGGACAAACTCTTATTTTTAACAAACCATCTCTTTAAAACATCACAAACAAGCGCATTGAATTTGCTTTCACTTTGCAAGCAAAGTTTTAAAAAAAGTCCCTAACATAAAAAAAAAACAAAGAATTATTTATCATAAGAAGAGAATAATGCCAAATTTATTGCATAAATATTATACCTTTATGATCAAACAGATTCCAATTTGAGCTTTGCATAGCACACAAGGATTTTGAGTTTCAGATCATCCCCTTAACAAATTTCATAGGTTACAAACAAACAGAGAGAATAACTGAAACTGCAGTCCCAGAGTCTTATGAAATATGACCCACACCTCACACCTCTAACTGTAAGACCAGAACCTGAACACCATAATGACAAACTAGATAGAGGGGAAGGGTACTATAGTCATCTATCAACAAGCATACAATTCCATATACAAATAAATAGATAAAAGAGAGCTTGTACTTAAGCGGTGAGCTCGTCAAGACGACGATCCATGATAATGGACACAGTCTCGAGGAAAGTGGTTTCGCTGGTGCCAGGCAGGACAGCATCCTTTGCTTCGCGGATGATTTCCTCAATCTTGGATTCCTTCTTGAGGGTCTCCCGGCACATAATGCTTCCGATGTCATATGGAGTCAGTCCCCTCTCCACACCCTTCTTCAGAAGCATGGTTGAGATTTGAAGAGTGCGGGAGCAGTCAAGTGGTAAGTCCCAGCCATAGAACTTGAGAAGAGCAATGTCTTGATCGGCGTCGAGTGATTTTATGTATTCAATGGTTTCGGAGTTGAATGGTTGGCGGGTTTGAGGCCAGTAGAGCCACTCAAATGTGCAGTCCTCAAACTGCATCAAGAATAAAGATTAAAAGATTAAACCATAAAAATGACATGATGACACCACAGGGTACAATATAACCATTCAGAATATGTAAGGAACTGAACGACAGAATCTAAGTTCCAGTAATTTAATGCCAAGGTCTCTGTGCTAAAGCTTGCCTGTTTCACAAATATGACAGATTTAATCCGAACTCCTTGAACCTTGATGTTCCAGTATCTTAGATTAATCGTGCTTGTTCTTTAAGAATTAATATTTTCATCGTAATGATATTTTAATCAACCTAAAAGAAAAAACTTCCCACCAAGTTAGCTAAATTTTGTTTTTGCAAAACTGATTACTGCACCAACTTTATGATTCTGTAGATTGCAATGCAAACTGCAAATAACTGAGGATAGATGGGCAATATTGACCGCCAGTAATGCAACTCATGCCAACGAGGCAAAGAACTAATGATAAGAAAATAAAAGAGAATAGAGTGCAGTACAACAACATTCACATTAGCTACCCTGGGAAAAGAAAGAAAGAAAAACCACACACAACCAAAAACTTGAAAGAGTATGGAAACCAAGGATCATAAATAATAGAAAATAATAACAAACAGTTATATTGCATAAGAACAGAAATGCTGTACAAAATCTCTAAAGGAGATTGATTCCAAAATAAGAAGGCCAGAACTTGGTTTTTCAAGTCAATAGTTACTATCAACAGAGGACAAGACTCTAGTCAGGGTTCAACAGGGTAGAAGTGGAGAAAGCACTAGAAAAAGGTGCTCATAAGATTGTTTCACCAAGTTTAATGAATAATCAAGAGCAAGAGGAAGTTTATTAGTGTGTCATCAAGGATCCTAATTCAGAATATTTTAGTTGGAGAAAATAACAAAAGGAGTGTGAAAACCAGAAAATCAGATAAAACCTCCTTCCAAAATGCTCTACTAGTACATGTCCTGAGAACAAACATGAGGTCTAAAATGAGGAAACAAATCTAATTATAAGGCTGGTTAAACATAATCAACACAAAGCAATATGAATTGATAAGAATGCAAGTATAGAACTCTCAAGTTCAAAACTAAAATATTTTTTATGGTTGAGAAATGGAAATATATGGCATGGTCAGATATTGTTCCAAAGTTGATATATGACACCCCGAAATCTAAAATATAGATATGGTTCTCTACTTACGTTCTCCGGCAAACAATATCCATGATCGATAGGGACCAGCACAATCCGGCCTTCATCACCTTCCTTGCAAACCAATATATTTCCAGCATGTCGATCTGCATTAGCCAACCTGATATCAAGCACGGATATTTTATGAACCTCCTCGACTGGAAATGCCCGAGGACCCATATCCTCACAACTCCCATGGTTCTTCACAAACATCTGTAAGGAGCCAACCTTGTAGTTCTTCACATCAAATCCCTCAGGATGATAAAACCCTGCATGCAAGCACTGCACCAAGACAGTTGGGCGAACACCAGCAAACCCAATATCTGCACAAGAGAAAGACCGGCGCCCACTCAAAGGATGGTCAAGAATATATGCTGCCACTTCTCTAAATGCACCCTCACCAACCCTTGTCCCCCTCTTCATCCCTTCACCATCTGATGACAATGGAAGCCCTCGAGGATTATTTTGAGCCAAAGGTTCCTCATCAATTGGCTTAAAAACTGCAACAAATTTATGCCCTGACACATCCTGCATAAAGTATGCACCACCAGAGCCTTCAGAGGACATAACCGGCCCATTCCCTTTCTCCAATCCAGAAAGTGTAGCTTGAACTAAATCAGCAAGAACCGGCGGCACTTCAACCTTAGAGTTAACAACAACAGGCTCAATCCAAACATCCCTATCCGGAGGTTTTCTAGAAATTATTTGAAGCTCAGGCAATGTCTTGCGGTCCTCCACCTCAGGTGCGACAATGGAGAGCTCAAATTCCTTCTCAAAAGGCCTAGTCCTAAATTTTGAGGCCTTCCGAGCCAGCAAATGAATCACACCATCATTATTCTTGCAGATATCACTGATCAAGCTCCGATCATCGAGCTTCTCGCCATCATAAACAAGCTCTTGATCATCAAGATCAACAGAACCCCTCCCCCTTTTGACTACCTGGCGTTTAACATAGCCCACATTGCGGTCTCTCTGAACATGGAATTCAAACTTTTTTCCACAAGTTGTCTTGACAGTGATGACACGAAGATCCGAGAGACGAATGACAAGATGAAGAACATTGCCATCCGCGACGCCGTAGTCACGGACGAGGCAGTCGTTCCGAGCGAGCTCCCTGCCATCAAAGACGAGCTTTTGCTTCTTAACAACGAAGCCCCTGCAGCTCTGGATCCGAAGCTTCACGCAGGCGATGGAATCAGACTCCAGGACGCGCATTGGCATCACGGATGATCCACCGACCGCTAAATAGATGAGAATAGACTCCGACGAGCAGTGCGGCGACCGAGATCCATCGGATTGGAAGGCGGAGAACCCCAGGTCGTCCTGAAAGCGCGAGAGAGCGATTCCAGCGGCCGACATTGTTGTTCCCCTAATAAACGATCTCAAAAAACCTCTTTTTTGGCACAAGAAAGCACAAATAAAGAGTTGATTTCGTTCTCAAACACTAGAATCCATAGATACGTTCAGCCTCTTTTCTCTCGAAAATCGGCCAATTTTCACCTAATCCTACGATTTCAACCTACAAATCCAACACACCAGCGATCAAACCCAAAAACCCCTCAAAATACCTCAAAAAGGCTTTGATTGGATATCCAGGATCATAAAAAAAAAATAGGATATTGAAGATTTGGCCGGAGATCGGCGGCGAAAGTGAGTGGATTCTCACCTAAGAGGAAAGAATCAAGGGACAAAGGATTGAATTTGGTGGTATTAAATCGAATGGCGAAGATGGAAAATAGAATGGGGGATTCGAGGGAGACCGATTTAGGGTTTCGGTTGGGAATCGTTCGGGAAAAAGTCCCAAATTTTATCCCAAGATTTCGGAATTCTGTTTAAATTACAAGGACGAGAAAAAAAGGAGAAATCAAAGAGAAGGGGTTAAGAGCGGAAGAGAAAAGACGATATTATAGCCGTTGGGCTTGGGTTTAGAGACACGTGGCATTTTCTTTCATTATTGTTGACTATTTTTAAGATTCGTGTACGGCGATCCTTATTATAATAATAATAATAATAATTATTATTATTAGTTTACATTATTTTGAAGAAAATGCAAGTTAGCATCAAATCTATGTTTCTAAGAATTTTACCAAATTTTTTTTAAACAAATGCCACAAATGTTGTCAAGTCAGAATTAAAAATTGAACATTAGACCAATAAATCTTCACATGATGATACGATTCTAGTTAAAAACTCAAACTTATAATTGAAAATCGGTTATCATCATTGTATCTAATAAGATTTATATTAAATTCCACACTAAATTTTTTTTTTCCCGTAGTTACAATATTATTTGTGCTTTGAATTTTTTATCGGTTTTATTTCATATATATATATATATATATTACATTAAAAATATTTAATTAATTTTTAAAAAAATGTGCACAAGCTAAAATACAGGACAAAATAAATTGTTTTACAAGTGTATATATTTATTCTACAAATCCTTGTTACAGTCTTATATAAACTCTATTATTTTTATGTCATTTAGAATAATTGAAATGAAAATAACAAATAAAAATTAAGAGTTAATAAGTTTAACCAAGGTCATTTTAGCATTTATCACCTTTTGTCAAATAAATAATAATAATAATAATAATAGGTTTATGATATTTTTAAATTGACTTAAAAATAAATAAAATAATATCTTATCGGGTAATATAAAAGTGACGATTTTTACAGTGGTATACGGTCATTTTGAGTCTTTTGACAGGAGGGTATATCCGTATATGAGTGTTTTTCTCAATAAACATTCTCTGTTTGTTAGCGGATTTAGATACCAGATCCGCATCCGAATCCGCAAACCCGGATCCGCTATCAGTCACTCGTCCCTTCGATGGTTTTCTCTTCCAAAACCTGAAGTTTGGATAACCCCGCGAAGAGAAAGAGCCCTCGAAGGCAATGCTGTCCCTCGCGCTCTTCTCCTCTACTGCTCCGATCTCCGGTGATCTCCGGCGTCTCTCATCTAGGGTTTCGCTTTATCCTCCCCTCTGGATCCGACCTCCTCCTCGGCATTTCAGGGGATCACCATCCCACCGCACCATAGTCGCCGGACAGCAATCGTCAGCAGCTGCCTCAGGAGATGACTTTATTTCTAGGGTTTTGAAGGAGAACCCTAGCCAGGTCGAGCCTAAGTTCCTCGTCGGCGACCGGCTTCTCACTCTCAGGGAGAAGCAGCAGCGATCTAGCCGATCCAAACTTCTCCAGCTCGTGAAGCGGATATATAGGGATGCAAAGGGCGAGGGACGGGAGGGTTCCCGTGAGGTGTTGAACCGGCCGGTGTATCTTAAGGATCTTTTGAGGGAGTACAAGGGAAAACTCTATGTTCCCGAAGAGGTCTTCAGGGAGAGCTTGTCTGAAGAGGAGGAATTTGAGAAGAACTTGGAGGAGCTGCCGGTCATGAGCTTTGAGGATTTCCAGAAGCATCTTAAGGCTGATAAGGTGAAGCTCTTGACGTCAAGATCGGTGGCTGATGAGTTTAAGGATTTTGTGGTGGATTTGAAGGAGATACCGGGGGATAAGAATTTACAGAAGACGAAATGGTCTGCAAAATCGAATTTTTGCTTGATTCTGTGTGTTTTCTGGATGAAATGGTGATTGGATTTTTATTTTCTTTGTTTTTTGCAGGACAATAAAGTTGAGTGCAAACCAAGTGCGGGAAGTCATGGCGGAGTACAAGGGACCACAGTATGAGATTGAGAAGCACACAACTGTAAGTTCTTTATCTCGGTCTTGCAGATGTTATTCTTTTGCTACATCTTGCTGAAGTTTTGGTGCATGCTGATGATCTTTTGAATTTATTTATGTCTCTGATGAATTGCACTTAAAATGCAGTCATATGTGGGGAAACTCCCAGAGTACCCTCACCCTGTGGCTTCTTCCATATCTAGCAGAATGATGGTTGAGCTTGGGATGGTGACTGCTTTGATAGCCGCTGCAGCAGCTGTAATTGCTGGGTTTGTGGCATCTGCAGCTTTTGCTGCCACTAGTTTTCTGTATGCTGCTGCAGTATATGTTGTGTGGCCTCTTGTGAGACCTTTTGTGAAGCTGGTGCTTGGCATAGTTTTGAAAATATTGGATAGAATTTGGGAGAATTTCATTGATATATTCAGTGATGGAGGTTTCTTCTCAAGAATGTATGAGTTTTACACTTTTGGCGGTGTTTCTGCCAGCCTTGAGATGATGAAACCTATCATGCTAGTTGGTTTGACTATGGTCCTTCTTGTTCGATTTACTCTATCCAGGAGGCCAAAAAACTTCAGGAAATGGGTACGTACTGTCTCTCTTATTGACCAGTGATGCTTTTGATGTGCTCTATTTAGTAACGGTGTGGTTTGTTCACCTTCTTCTTATTTCCTTTACTCGCACTTGTTCAACGCAGGATATTTGGCAAGGGATAGAATTTGGACAGTCCAAACCACAGGCCCGAGTTGATGTAGGTAAACTTGTCAGAAGTGTATATGTTTCTTGGACGTGAAAAATGAACATCCTTGTTACATGCAAGGCAGCAAGAATAAAATCCCCTGCATTAATTTTGCATATTTATGCCAATTTTCAGGGTTCCACAGGAGTTAAATTTAGTGATGTAGCGGGGATTGATGAAGCAGTGGAGGAACTCCAAGAGGTAGGATGTTCAGGAATTCAGATCTTACTATGATCTTCAACTTTCTTTTTTTTCTAATATTCAGATAAATAAACCTGGGTGGGATTCATAGATTAAATACTATGTTTTTAATGAAGGTGTATGCTCTTGCATCATGTTAATTATGCAGCTTTGAAGATAATAGACTATAATATATAATATGCAGAACATCTACTTTAGAACATCTACTTTAAGTGTTTGTGAGTCTGCTATCAGTTAAATAATGATTTTGAAGTTCCCTGCTTCAGCTTCAGATGATCTAAGGATTTCTTTTAACTATTCAAGTATGATTACAATGAGTAGAATTATTAATTCAAACTTCCTGCCTACTTTAACTTGTAGAAGACTTGAACCATTAGCAGTTTATTTGAAAAATAAGTGAACTTGAATTCCCTATCACTCTCTTTTCATGAAGTACTTTTACGCTGTCTATAGACTTTGTTTCAGAATCCATTAATGCTTTTGTCCTTGTAATATACATTGGTGGATATATCCATAATATTGATCCATATTATTGCACCAGTATTCAAAAGTTTCTTTGCGTGGTCACCCTCACTTCTGGTATTAATTAGCTGGTTAGGTATCTGAAGAATCCAGAATTGTTTGATAAAATGGGAATAAAGCCTCCTCATGGTGTCCTTCTGGAGGGTCCTCCTGGATGTGGAAAGGTCAGTTGTTTTTCCTTAATAAATGTCATTAGACCACAATTGAAGTTCATATAAACTTTTCCTTTTCTATGCTCCTAGACTCTGGTTGCCAAAGCAATTGCCGGTGAAGCTGGTGTGCCATTTTATCAAATGGCAGGTTCTGAATTTGTTGAAGTTCTGGTTGGTGTTGGTTCTGCCAGAATACGAGATTTATTCAAAAGGGCAAAGGTAATAATTTGTTTACGTAAATGCATTGTTATTTGGTATATGTTCATCATGTAGCTCTATTTAGATGCCAGAATGACTATGGATCTTATTGAAGCTTGTACTTGTCAATTTTAGCCTAAATGGTCCTTTGATGGTCATAGCTCTACATGGAGAACCTTACAAGTCCCTTTCTTTGCAGTTTCTTATCCAACTTTGATTTTTTTAAAAAAATAAAAAAATTTATACATTTCTATTTTATTTTTTTAATTCTTGTTCAATTGACATTTACATCTTTTTTTCAGAATATCTTTAAATTAAGGTGCTTTGCTTTTTAAACTCATTATCAGAAATTAATGATTTTGATGGTGCTGACTGTAGTTTCGACATATTTGTTTAATGCATTTTGGTTCATTTGTATCTGCAGGTAAATAAACCTTCAGTGGTCTTTATTGATGAAATTGATGCATTGGCAACTAGGTATGAACATGTAGTTTCTACAATATCTGTTATTAATATGAACTCTTAGCTCTATTTTGTTTTGTATGTTATTTGGTTCTGAGTAGGTCAATGATGTTATGCAAATGCAAACCAAATGGGCAACGAAAGATTTACAATTATCTTTTTAAAGAAAAAGGAAAGCATGATAATTATGCATGATATAAAATGAAGCAAGCCATCTGTTTGTTTTGGTTCCTTGGTCAGTTGAATTTTGTCCTTTGATCAAGCTAATTTAGATCTTTAATTAGAATTATCCCAAACTAAATGTTAAAGTCAATGAGAAAATTCTACTTAACTATGAACTTTTTATTATGGCCACATCTGATATATATATATATATATATGATGTAATTTCTAGGACAGCAATTTGAACTTTTATTTATTTTCAGATGTCAGGTAGAAAACCACAAGCATGCTTACACATGCAACCCCCCACTCTACTAATAATATAAGAAGAAAATAAAGAGGTAGCGCTTGCTTCTATTATCAAATAGACCCTTTGTTTTTGGATGAGCAAGAGAAATAGTATTTATACTTGATCTTGATTGCTAGGCGTCAAGGGATCTTTAGTGAATCTACCAACTATCTTTATAATGCTGCAACTCAAGAGAGGGAGACCACACTCAACCAGCTCTTGATAGAGCTTGATGGGTTTGATACTGGAAAAGGTGTCATATTCTTGGGTGCTACCAATCGCATGGATTTGTTAGATCCTGCACTTCTTCGACCTGGTCGATTTGACCGTAAGGTGTGTTTTTGTTACAGATCTATAGCAATCTAAATTTGAGTGAAGAAAATCTTTTTTTTTTCTTTACTGCAACATAGCAACTTGTTTTTACTCCTTCCACCTCTGCCCTTATCAGATACGAATACGCCCTCCTGCGGCGAAAGGACGATTGGACATTTTGAAAGTTCATGCTCGCAAAGTTAAAATGTCACCATCCGTTGATCTCTCAACCTATGCTCAAAATTTACCAGGTATTTTCTCATCTACATTTTCTTATGTCATGCCATGAGATGATCTCAGCTTGCATTTGGCTGAACTTTTATGATTTCCTTGATAGCCTCCTTGAATATCATATCAACCATTTGCTTCTCATGCTATTTGACAGTGACTGGGGTATCCCATTGCTCATGAACATGTATGTTCCAATTTGGGTTGAATAGATAGAAGTGATTGTCATAAGTTGACTTTGAGTTTGCTCAGTACTCTTCAACCATCCAGTTTTATATGCTATTATTTTCACATTTAAGTTGCCGAATATGAACTTGTTCCATGATCTGAATTATTTTTTGTGAATCAGGGTGGACAGGAGCTAAGTTGGCCCAACTTACACAAGAGGCTGCACTGGTGGCAGTCAGGAACGGACATGAGTCCATTCTTCAATCTGACATGGACGATGCAGTCGATCGTCTAACAGTAGGACCAAAGCGTGTGGGAATTGAATTGGGACATCAAGGGCAGTGTAGAAGGGCCGTCACAGAGGTTGGCATTGCAATAACATCTCATCTATTGAGACGGTATGAAAATGCAAAAGTAGAATTCTGCGAACGTATTTCTATCATTCCTCGTGGCCAGGTATTCGACCTTTTTTCTTTTCTTGAATTATATATTAGATACAATCTTTTAAAACTTCAAATGGCATTTGCAGTCACTCTCTCAAATTGTATTTCATCATCTCGATGAAGAATCTTATATGTTTGAAAGGAAACCTCAGTTGCTACATCGTCTTCAGGTCAGTGTTTTGCGTGATATGTGCTATTATTAAAGTAACTGGTAATGCAACATTGGTTAATTTGGTTGAATATAAAGGTTCTTCTGGGAGGGAGAGCTGCTGAGGAAGTAATATATGGCCGGGATACATCTAGAGCTTCAGTGAAGTATCTTGAAGATGCCACTTGCCTTGCTCGTAAAATTTTAACCATGTGAGCCCTACCTTGTGCCTTATCTATCATCCTCAACTGCTATTCGTTCCATTCTTTTATGTGTAAACATGTTTGTCTACTGTGTAACAGTTGGAATTTGGAAAATCCTATAACAATTCATGGAGAACCCTTCCCCTGGAGAAAAAAAGTTAGCTTTGTTGGTCCAAGGTTGGATTTTGAAGGATCTCTTTATGATGACTACGGTCTAATTGAACCTCCAATCAACTTTGAGTTGGATGATCGAGTTGCTCGAAAAACTGAACAACTTTTGCATGACATGTATGAGAAAACACGCACGCTATTGAGCAACCACTTCGCCGCACTTCTGAAAACAGTAAAGGTATTGAGTGATGAAGTCATTCCTTTGCAGCTGCTTCTCTTTATAGAGCTCTCAATTGTTTCATAAGAAAATGTATAGATATAAATATATTTCAACTGATGAGAAAAGAGTGGAAAACCTATGCAGGTTCTTTTGGATAACAAGGAGATAAGTGGAGACCAAATTGAATTCATTATTGATAGTTATCCTGCAGAAACTCCGGTAAAGCTTGTTTTAGAGGAGAAAAATCCAGGCAGCCTTCCAGACTTCCATGTGGAACGTGAGCATAATGAGAGGTTGTTATCCTCTTTGACGCCACAGACACAGGCTCTATAGTCATCATGGTTGATTTTGTATATGGACCCATGCAAGTTAAATTACCTGTGGGTTCATATGGGGACTAGGACGTTTTGTATTATTAGTGGATCAATTTTGGGTGCATGGTGCTGTTATGTAACATGGACGTTTGTGATTCTTGACGTAGCTTTGCTCTGCCTGCGCATTGAGTTCTTGGGTCACTGTTTAGACCTTGTTGTGGTTAGTAAATTGGTTGCTAAGTAGGATTTATTTTATTTTTATTTTTATTTTATTTTATAACAATGCGATTTAAAACTTGCTATAAGTGTCTATGGACCAAAGAGGACTTTTGTCAGTGGATCACACGGCCCATCATGGAAATGTATAATAATCATTCAAGACTCAGCTTTACTTGCTCATTTGCGTTTATTTTATTGTTCTTATTTTTTTGAGGGGGACGCCGGAATTTACTATAACTAAGATATATATATTTAATGATTCAATGACTTGATTTCATGTAGGTTGCATTGCCGCGGAACCGCGAATTAACCTAACAATAACTACCTGTAATCGTGATTGAGAGATCTCAAATTCAAACATTTTAAATTACAATTCATGTTCATCATTCCCTGAAGATTATCTCTTGTTTCTTCTTCCAAGATTACACAATGGAGGTTATACCGAGAGAGCAGTCAACTCAACCCGTTTGCTCTTTGTTTTGTCACTAATAAGTTCAAAAATATGCTTTTTAATGTGACTCAAATGTGTTATAAACCTGACCAATCGAATCCTTTAAAATTTATGAGCTCATGAGCGCTTTAACGGTTTAAAAATATACTATGGTTACAAAAAACAAAAAAAATTTCACCCCACAGAAATATATAAGTAAATAAAAACGCCTACCAAATTTCATTATGAGAATATATTTTTCCCAGCAAGACGAAATAGCCAGCATCCCAAAATAATTCATCTGGCCATTTGGCAAATTAATGCGCGGCCAGACGAAACAGAAGATTAAATATAAAACACCATGACCAATTTACCATCCTCTAAATCACATCTAACAATTTATTACATAATCACACAAATTGTTCTGTTGTAATTTATATCATTGGTGATTAAAATGAAAACCAAAAGCTGCCCGCACATGATTGATTAATCAATAACTGATTCGTTATAAATCCTGGTAAACTACTTAAATATTATTCTATTTTCTTATGTAATCATGGGAACAAATGTTAGAATGCCTGCCAAACTAGAAAGGCAGTAGACCACAACTCATGTACAGAACAAATAGTTACCAAATTTCACATGTTAGCAGCTCCAGAGGCAAGAAGCTCTGGTTCCACTTCAGCTTCGCCCTCCGGCTTTTCAAGAGTTATCTGTAACACAATAACATGCCAACTCAATACTTTTAAGTAATGACTAACATTATGAATGATTAATATGTTATATTGATGTTAGGATTGCAGTCGAACTGAGGAAAAGACAACAAAAAGATGGAAAATTAAGCTTCCCAACCATTTTTCTTGGATGAGGAACATTAGTGCAAATATGAAGCTCAGATCTAATAATACAATCAATTTAGAACTAGAATATGAAGTTGTAATCATATAACTTAGGTAAAGTAGGCATTTCATTAATTCATTCTGCTAGGCATATGACAGTTACAACTGTAATAACATGTAGAAGAATCATGGTGTGTAAGTCCAAATTGCACTACAATCAAAAAACCTCGACCAATGTTTGTAACTTCCTGTCATGATAAATATTGACTTGTATATTAATGCGGAAGGCCCGCAATTATATTAAGGGAAAGAGACAGAAAATATATGGTAGATGCAAATGTCAGAAATGCATGTACTATGACAAATTTCAACACATACCCCTGGTTGTTTTCCATCTTGTCGAGAAAGGTACTGTTCTAATGCCCCCTCACCAGAAAGGATTTTGGCTCCACAACCACGAGAATCCGAAGAACCAATAGACTCCTCATCAACCACCACAGCATCTATTTTATCTTTACCTGTTTTTATGTCAGGAATCTACAAGAAAGAGTATATATTTTTTTAAAAAAAAATGATACTCGACCATAAATAAACAAAAAGACAAATAAAACTGAAGAACAGGAACTAGATCATAATAACAAAAAACAGGAAGATACCACAAAGTACAAACCTCATACATTGCTTCCATCAAAACACTCTCTAATATTGATCTCAACCCTCTAGCTCCGGTATTTTTAGCCATTGCTTTCTTTGCAATTAACCGCAAAGCATTATTGGTAAAATGAAGTTTGACCTGACATATTGAAAATATTTAATGAAAAAGTAATTTGCATAAAAGATTAAAAGAAAATAAAAGAAACCAGAACTCACATCATTCATTTGAAACAATTTCTTGTACTGTCTTCCCAGAGCATTTTTGGGTTCTGTAAGAACCTGAATGGAATCACAAGGAACACCATTTAGTTCATCAGAAGCTCTGAAAAAACTTTTAGAGCACTCAAATGCATCATCATCATACAGTATGAACACTCAAATGCATCATCATCATACAGTATGAGCACTCAAATGCATCATAATCATACAGCATAATAATTTAAGCATGGCCATAATGCCTGAAGCAGGCACATATGCAAGGACTAAATTAAGTACAAAGGATACAAATACACATTGAATGACAGATTTTTTATTGACTTTATTCACCAGGTCAAAGTTGATTTAGAGGCAAATCAAGTTGTGAAAGAAAATGCCAAGGGATGATTCTATGGACAATAGCATTGGGAAAAAGACAGCTACCTGAACAAGTTGATCCTCATTGAGTGCAGATAAGCTAACTAGGATTGGGAACCTCCCAATAAATTCAGGTATTAGGCCATATGCTATAAGATCACCACTCTCAACCTGAATAAAGTAGCAGAATTTTGTAACATCTCAGATAAAGCTCAGATCAATTTCGAGAACACAGACTCATCAAGAAGAAACATGAAAATATAACACAACATGACACTTACAGTTTCCAATAATGATGATGTCACAAAAGCATTTGTCAGACCACCTGTCCTCATGTTTGAACGTACAGGTGCCCCGAATCCAATGGAAGAATCTTGCCGCCTGCCGTGGAAAATAACTTATAAATTCTCTATGAATAGCCAAATGAAGTAAAACATTCCCGATATTCTCTCTTACCTTTCTGAAATTGTTTTTTCCAAGTCAATAAAGGCACCACCACAGATGAAAAGAATGTCTTTTGTATCGATCTGCAAAAGACACAGATATGTTTAGTTATTATTATTATCACTGAATGTTCTCACCAATAAATGACAACAGAGAAAGAAACAAAGGAAGAGAAAGAATCTTCCCACTTTAATTAATAAATGACGGAATCAGGCTCCAACGTGGGATGATTTGTGTTTAAATAAGCAAAGAAGTATCAATAAATGACAAGAAAAATCTAATCAAAATTCTCTTCTCCATCCTCTCATCTGAATTTTGTCCCTTATCTGAACAACACCTCAGCCACACTGCTTGATAAAATCGAAATCCAACTCAGAAAACTCCAATCATTTTAAAGAAGCATCCCAGCCATGTCTCAATTTCTTTTCATTTAATACAAGGGCATTTCTTTCTCTGTCTTTACTAGCATCCCGCATCAGGCGTATTTTACATAAGACTAGACACTTAAATTGTTCTCATCATCATATCTTTCAGAAAATTCTAAACAAGTATCAATCATTTTGGCTGATTCCAAAGTAAGTTTCTTTGCTCCATACACATGATAGCATGCTTTACAGATAATTCGATAGCAACATTTTATTTAAGATAATAATTGCAGCGTCAATACCAATTCAAAATGCTCTTTAACAGCTTCTAAGATTTGGTTAAAATATTACTTTAGTAATGATAAATCAATCTTAGATTCTGTAGAAAACTGCATGTCGTCTTTCCATTAGAACACAAGCATACAATTGATCAATAAGAAAGGTTCAAGTACCTGAATATTGTCACCTCGTGGATGCTTTCGAGCTCCTTTCTCGGGCACATTGACAACCTGTGAAACAAAAAATCAGCTATTAGAGAAAAAAATAAATCCATTGATTTTCCCTGACATTAACCAGCAGGGATGAGAGCAATACAATATAGAAAAAAAAAATGGAAGAAAAGCAAGTTCTCCAACAGGGAATAGCACACAATTGAACAAGAGTAGTCATGGTTAAATAAGGAGGGATTGGAAGTTCAAAGAAATTGCAATTGACCATTTGTTTTTTTTTTGAGTCCTACTCATTGTTAGTTATCAAAGTTTGACAAAGTAAGAAAATCATTACTATGATTACACAGATTGAGACATGAAACCCTCTTCAACTATTATTTCTTCCAAAGAAGCTTTCTCATGAAAACCCTCGAGACATGCCTGAATATGACTTAAGCTTGAAAATTGAGTTGAGAGTGCCACTGAATTGAGTATTTGGCATGCATCTAGAATAGTTTCACAGCACACTTCCAAAGTCCCAAGTTATAGATATATGATGCATAAACAAATACCATACTAATCATATTGTGGTAAAAAAATTAGACTGCCAATAAAATGTATTGAACTTATGGTGCATAATGAAGGGACGCAAGTGCTCACAGTTCCTTCAAGCATTTTCAACAGTGCTTGTTGAACACCCTCGCCAGATACATCTCTGCTGATGTTGAGGCTCTCTGCCTGTTAATAATTAAAAAAAAGAAAGTTATATGATGAAGACAAGATAAATTAAGGAATTATCACATTTTAGCTATAAATTGCTTCAATGGACCTTCTTGGTGATTTTATCAACTTCATCTATGTACACAATGCCCTGTTGCGCCGCTGCCACATTGAAGTCAGCAGCCTGAGAAGCAAAATAAAAATGTTCCTTAAAAAATAATTGAAAGAGAATGAATCAATTTTAACCATAAAAATGAGCCACAGGCCCTAGGTAAGGACCACGAAAATGCCCATCAATTTTTCCATAATAAGACGACTAAAACCTAATTGTTATTTCTTTAATATCATGTTTTCCCAAATGAAAATAGGATGCAAAATGATCGTTAATAAATGGCATGAGATGTAGTATCATGTTATGAAAAACCTAAAGCCAACAGCGTATGAACCACCACAATAGACAAAATATCAGAAAAATTGATTAAGGTACAGGAGGAGGCCACAAAAAAAAGGCACCATTAGAAGCTTGTACAATATCGACTCCACATCCTCGCCAACATAGCCCGCCTGTAAAGTAGTAAAGCATACTCACAATCAAGAATACACAAAGGAAAATCATTTCTAATAAATATATGAATTTTCTTTTCTACTGTATACCAATTACCCTAGATTGATAGCTACACTAACAATATAAACAATATACTCAGATGCCACAAATCTTTTAATTGTTAGATTTCATAGATGACAAGGTTGATGTTTACATGCCTCCAAACTAGTGGCTGCAAAGTGGCACTCTGTATATCTCATGCAAAGAACAGAGCTGATAACAGAATCTGCCCATGCTCATTTTTCTGATTGAATAGAACCATTCTAACATAAATAATGCATGAATGAAATTAACATAAGCAAGTAAAAGAACAGTATAAAAAGGCCTCATGCAATTGGAAACTGGGATGATAAGCAAAATTCAAATCACTGCATTTGAACACAAGATCATGAATTTAATCTTACATTAATAAGTAACAGATAATAAGAGATGGCATTATTAAGAATAAATCATGTTCAATTATACCAAAGCTATAAATCAATACTGGAATGATGGTATAATTCAATTATACCAAACCTACATAGATCTGAATAATGGTGTGCAATTGTGAGACATAACCGACCACAACATCAAACTATGTAGCATCACTAAAATTCAGAGCTATTTTGATATAGTATAAAGATCTGGAATAATCACAGAAATGATTGAACACACCTGGGTGAGTGTGGTTGCGTCAGCAATGACAAATGGAACATTCACAAAACGTGCCAAAGTTTTTGCTAGTAATGTTTTCCCTGTCCTTGAAGAAATGTTATAAGTGTATAAGTACACATTCTAAGCACTTTACTTAAAAAATATCCATTTGGCAGCCTTTTGCATGCATCAAGAATGACTTCAAATGCCAGAATATTAATTAGTTTATGCTAGAAATGAGACAAAACAGATGGAAGAAACAATCCTTAATCATTTTAGCAGATTGACAAGCAAGGAGTTTGAATAGTCAGTTAATAATATCTTTATGGCAATCAAAAGAGTCAGTTTCATTCGAAGACACAACAGAGCTTATTTAAAAGGACAGATCTAGACTTATATGTCAAGAGATGATGTACATGAATCATGATAATTAATAAGTTGACAACAATGCATTGGATCATCTTATTTCTCAAAATCTGGCCAAAAGAAAAGTAATCATACAGTTATGGTGTGATAAAGAATTAAATTCTGCAGAACATGAGGCACTCATATTTTAATTAAAATAATTAAGAATGGATAATAAAAAATCCATATTTGTTGGGTGCTGATATGCAAAGTTTTCATCATATAGCCTGAAAGTGGGATTCTAATATGCATTCCAATTTTAACATGCATTCAGAGCATTTTGAATAATGGACACAAGTTGCAATATATCACAGTTCTTAGCAAAATTTAATCATCATTGGATGTTTTAGGACTGTGATGAATGTGAAACACACAGGCTAGCCAAAAGAATAACAGCATAATCGTATATCACATCACCAGCAGCATCATTGAACGTTTCGTAAAGCAAACCATAGATACCTGATCCGGTTGGGCCTATTACAAGAATGTTGCTTTTCTCAAGCTCCACAGTCTCACCGTCACTTGCATTAGCTTCACCATTATTTGAATCTCCTGCAGGCCTAGACCATAAAAATTTATGTTAGAAAGACATAATTTACCAGCACTTGTTAGTTCTAGTACACAATACAATTCAGGATCTTTACAATTAATAATGAAGTGAAAAAGGGAAATGACTATAAACGCATATGAGAGCATGTGATGAGTATCTAACCACTTTGCCAGAGACTCATAATAGATCCTCTTATAATGATTGTAGACTGCCACAGAGAGTACCTGCTAGCAGTAAATCAGGTCAATTGCTTCACAAAATTCTAAACACCAAGAAGATTCATCAGACGAAGCATATATCTAAGGAGGGCAACTGAACTAAAAGAAGAACCACAACATCTTTATGCTATTTTTATACTGTCATTCCCCTTTCCATTCGCTAAAACCATTGACCAACTGATTTCAATCAGTCCTAAAATGCTTCTTACGTTTAATTGGCCATCTGAAACTAATATACTAGGGGAAGATAGAATCAAAACTACCGAAATAATAGTTGAAGTAAATTTGATGAGAACAAAATGATTAAAAAAAACTAACAATGATTTCATAAAATAAATCTTGGTTTCAAAATCTAAGATTTCTCATCTGAACTACAGAATTAGGCATTTTTAAGATGAGAAAAGCCCAGTTATTTCCTAAAGAGGACTATTATAAAAATGACTAGTAATAAAACAGAACTCAGAACACTCCCAAGAATAGCACACACCTCTAGACCCTTAGGAAAGGCAGATGATAATAAACTAAAGAACAATTTCTTTTGGTTAGTTATCAACCTTCCAGATTATATTAACTGATAACTCACCCAAAATTAATAAACACAGCCAAAAAAAAAACACGAAGGAAAAAAGACAAAAGGTACAATTTTGCAGCTTGTATAACACTATTCGCAAAACTCCAATGCAAACTCCCATATAACAAAAGTAAATCTACAGCGAGTTATGCTGCATCAATTCACACGATCACCAAGCAGGTGGAAATAACAATGGATAATTCCACCAATTAAAACAATAATCCAAAGAGAAAATCATCAAACAGTGACGAAACTAAAGGTTTACCTTCTTTGCCCGCTCCTGGCCGATCACAAACTTATCCAAACCTCTACATATCTCCTTGGGCGTGGGGAGCTGGTTCCCGAGACTAGCCCCACCCCAGCAGCCCTCTTTCCCGCCGCCACCAGAATTCCCCGAGCCGCCACCGCCACCACCGCCCCCCACCCCCTCCGACCCTAATCACGTTGATCCTCCCAGGCAAGCTAGCCGAATGGAAGGTCGCCCCGGCATCCGAAGGCTGCTGCCAGATCTCCGGCGGCTCACCAGATGACAACCTCACCGCTCCAGCCACATCCTGAGCCACGATCGACGCCCGGTCAACCAGATCACCTTGCAGCGAACCAACCCCGTGAGCTCGTGCCAGGGACCAGAGCTCATACCACCGCCTGCGGTGCGATGCCAGGGAAGGCGATCGGCCAGCAAAGGCGGCAGTCGCAGCACGAAAAGAACGGGTCCGTACGGCTGCCGCCATGGCTCTGAGAGCGCGAGCGAGCGAGCGAGCGAGCGAGAGAGAGAGAGAGAGAGAGAGAGAGAGAGAGAAGGGATTGCCGTCGAGAAAAATCGGGGCTTTTTTATTACTTACAATCTCGGGCTCTCTGGTTATGGATAGACATAAGAGTCGCTCGAACGAACGGCTGTGACAATGCAACCCTGATCGAACGGTAGAGATTGTGAACACGTCATAAGATTCCATGCGAGTCATGATGCCCAAACTTATATATTAATATAATATACACAAGCCAAACTAGGGGCCTTTATTCTAGAGCAAGTGAACTGAAGTTGGGAAGTGTTATTTTGTGAAACGGGAGCTAACTCATATCAGTGATTATAATGTTCATTTGTTAGAAAATTAGAATACAACGGAAGAGTTAATGCATCAAATAAAATTTTATAAATTAAAAAAATTGAAAATAAATAAGCAGAAGTGGGTTTTTAAAGTATGGTTTATTTTGTTATTTCAATAAAAAAATAATATAAATGATTTAATTTAAAATCCACTACAGTTAAAAAAATATTATTATTTTAAATTTTTTTAAATAAAAAAAAGGACTACTTTTTGTTTTTGTTCATTTCTTTCACAATGAACTCATCGTAAATATCATTATTAGAGCAAACTCATTAACAATTAATTGAGTTTGATTAACAGAGCTAACCAAGTTTTTTTTTTTACTTTTGACCCATCAGTTAATTGTAGAATATGAATAAAAATAAAGTGATACGGTGGTTCAATTGAATATATTTGATTATATACGATTAATCATCAGTAGCTAAATTTTTTAAAAAGATGTGGTAGTACTTGGCATGAGCAAGTTATTCTCATTAATTTTATAACCTTTTTATTGATCAAAATTAAACATAATAGTATCTTTTGATTTTAATAGTATATTATTCATTTTGGAAAACAGTGAGGCGACAAGTTAAATGATAGAATTAATCATTTAATTTAAAAATAAAAATTGCAAAAATAACCTTAGTGTCTGTTTGATACAATGGAGAGTGAGTGAGAAGGAATTTAATTAGTGGGAGTCATTTTTTACAGTTTAGTTTGGTTTATGAAAAAAAAATTAGGGTGTGTTTGTTTGGCCGGATATAAAACTACATGTAATTGTAATTATAAAAAACTTCAAAATCTGGTGTTTTTTTGTCTAGTAAAAATTATTTTCAATTGAGTTAACGTGGGATTTACTTCCCAAAAAGAAAGATAAAAATACAAAAATCTTCTCTTCTATTTTTTTGTTTTCTTTTCTACTTTATTGCTTTATTTTTATCTTTGTCTGCCTTCTTTTTGTCCATCTATTAAATCATGTTTGGTTCAATCATGAACTTGAGTTATTTTTCATGGTTTTCCCTAAATTAGTGAACAACAATATCGCCCTTTCAAAATAAAAATACTAAAATATAATTAAATATTAATAAAAAAATAAAAACATGATTAGATAGATGATCCATAATTTGGGATTTAGTTAAATTTAAAATTTTTATAAATTATTCCAATTAATTCTTTTACTTATCAATTTTAGCATAAATTTAAAAATAATTAAAGTTAATTAGTAATTTAAAATTTTAAAATATATATTAATCATTTTTATTTAAAATATGATTTATCAAAAAGTTATAAAAATACATTAAATATAAAGATAAATTTTAAAAAACATGTTTCACGAATTTCTTAAATAAATAAATAAAATCCTCTATAATAGACAAGGAAAACAAAAAAGTAATTAATTAACTAGTTAGAAAACAAATTAAAAAAAATTAATAACACATTAAAAAAAATGCCAACCTACTAAACACTGTAACGTGATTTTACGTGGATTTTACGTACCAAACATAGATTTTATGTATCAAAGATTCTAAACGTTTTCTTTTATAAAATATTCAATTTTTAGTGTAAAAAAATTATATATATATATATATAAATTTTTTCATAAAAAAAAATATCCAACGTGCTTGAACCACTACCGTCACCACCGCTGCCTAGGGGCAGGCGGTTACTATTCGGAAGAGACAGCTGGCAACCTCACCGAACCGCTCATACTCTCACCGCCACGTGACGATATCGTCCCGCATGTCTCGGAAACCGAGCCCGCGCGGGAAAAGACGCCCCGATGGAGTGCTCTTCCGTTCACCGCCCACGTGCACGGGCCCCACTCTCTTTATTTTTTATTTTTTACTATTTAATATTTATTGCCGCAATTAACGAGACTTTCTGGAATTAATTAATTAAAACGCATATTATCAGAAAATTTAAGAAACATCGCATTCTCCGGAATATTTTTTTTTCCCTCCCGTTAAAAAGAAAATTCGAAAAATGAAAACGGATCCGGATCAAGATCCGTTTTCAGCACCCGCGAGGAGAGAACCCGATCCGCGACCTCGCGGCGTCGAAGACAACCCGGAATCCTTGCTGTTGAATGTTTCCGATGATGGAGACGCCGCTCTCCGTCCCAGCGAAGGCGAAGCAAAAGGTCCCCTTCGTGTCCACGGGGATCAAGTAGTTCTCCGCCGGCAGCGCCACGGATGCGCCGCCGGCTAGGTGCAGCGTCACCGTGGGAACCTTCACCACCGACTTCCCTGTGAGATCGTAGCACGTGTCGAACAGTGAGAACCCTCCTGGCGCTGCCTTCAGCTCTGATGCCCCCGCCCTGAACGAGTCACGGACGGCCTCGTACGCCGGCCTCGCCAGCCGCGTCACTGACGTCCCCGAATCCACGATGACTCCTCCCCTCCCTGATGTTCGATCTAGCTTTAGCTCCACCCCCGGAACCCTAGCCCCGCCGACGCTGATCCCGATGAGATCCACGTAGTAGAAGGTGTCCATCTTAGCGTTTCGGATCATCGGAGTGTAGGCCACCCCTGTGGATGCTCGGGGAACGGCGGAGGCGCCGAAGATGAGGGAGGAGGAGCGGGATGGGGGTTTGGAGGATGGGGAAGTGCGATCTATGAGGCAGTAGGAGAAGCGGCGTGAGAGGCGGGAGGCAGCTTGAGAGGGGAGGGAGAGAGGACCACGACCGAGACCGAGAAGGCCGGAGGCGGCGACGAAGAGGCCCTGGTTGTCGTGACCACAGCCAAGAGCGACACGAGGTAAGCGAGCACCGCTGCGGAATGTGAGAGTCTCAATGGAGAAGTCCCCCATGGTGGCGGACCCATCGCCGTAGGAGACCTCGTAAAGGCAGGCGCCGCGGCGGGTGTCGCAGCCGGAGGTGTCGAGCCGGCGGCAAAGGGAGGCAGCACAAGGGACAGCGGCGTAGGTTCGAGAGCGGCGAGGGTCGAAGATGGGCTCAGTCTGGGAGTAGCACCGGCGGCAGGGAGCGCACTGCAGCCACGCCACGTCGCTGCCGGTGTCCAAAACCATGAAGGCGTAGCTCGGCGGTGTGCCGATTCCCAGCCGGGTGAAGTACTCACCGCTCCCCTGAGCAAGCCCGGACACTACCGAGCTACTGAAATCCTTCGGCCGCGTCCTGTTTGCGGCGAGGGTCGCGACGCGCGCGGCGTCGCGGTCGAGACGGAGTTTGAAGAGCTCCTCGCCAGAGGAGTTCCCAGCGTGAAGCGCGTCACGGTGGGCGAGACCGACGTGGAAGGAGGTAGCGGGTTCGGATCCAGAAACGAGATCCGATAACGTGTTCGGGTCTACGACCCATGCGAGAAACTCGTCGTCGGGCCGGAGAGGAGTGGGTGACTCGAGTCGGGTCACGACCAGGGTTTGGTACTCGACCCGATTCAGTGAACCGGCGACGAGCGAAAGCACAACTCCAAAGAAAACAGTGAAGAAGACGAGAAGACTCATTGATTTGGGTCTAGAGTGAATGGTGAGTAATGCTATATATATATAATAATAATAATAATATAAAATCATTTTTTTTTAATGTTGCGGTGGAGGTAGAGGTGTCAAACGGGCCGGCACGGCCCGGCACGGCCCGGGCCCATGGCAGCCCGAGAACTGTGCGTGTCCGGGCCGGCCCGGCCCATGGCTTTGTCGTGCCGGGCCGGCACGGCCCGCAAATGGTGGAGGGTCGGCCCAGCACGAGACACGGCCCACTTTGGCCGGGCTCGTGCCGTGCCGGCCCGTTAATATTTTTTAATATAAAATATTAAAAATAAAAATATATAAAAAAATCAGAAAAATTTAAAAAAAAAATTTAAAATATAAGAAACATTATCTAATAATTAAATAATATAAATATAAATTAAATTTTACTATAATTGAAAAACTATATTATCATTTATCATTATCTATTTATCTTTGAAATCAAATCCTTCAGGCTTTTTTGAGTTTTAATCCATTTCCTAATCTAAATCCTTAGTTAAATGACTTGAAATCATCAATCAACGATTCAACATAAATATTCAAATAAGTGAATAACCCAAAAAAACAAGAACCATTCTCAATTTCAGTAAAGAGGAAGTGAGGAACTATACAAGCAAAAAAAAATTAAAAAAAGAAGAAAATCACATTACTTGGTCTCATAAAGATGAAGAGTTTACAAAATCAACTCAAACAAGAGAGCATGAGATTTATTAATACAAATTTAAGAACACAAAATAGAAAAGAATACTCTCCAAGTGTTGTTTCACCTCTGAATTTCCATCTTGGACCTCAAGCATTGAATGAACAAATCCAGTAACATCAAGGTGTAAACCATAAGACAAGTTATAACAGGTAGAAATAAACTTAGAAGAAGATGAAATAGGAGAGATCAGCCAATCCATACACTATCTATCTTCAAATCACTCAACATGGGGGGCAAGACGGGAGGGGTCCTGGCCACGGTGGATACGACCGGACATGATGCGGAACTTGGTGCGAAGACGTCGGAGCTTCTCGGAAAGTCGAGAGCGAGTGAAAGGTCGAGCCATGTGCTCGAGAAGCGATCAAAGAAGAGATTGAGGTCGCGGGGAAGACCATGGGATCGAGCGTGGCGCCCGAGAAGGCCTTGGAGGAAGCGGATCTCATCGGACTCGGACCCGGATGCTGCTGGAACTTGAAAGGAGGAGGATGGAGGGAGTCGGAGGAAGGATCATCGTCGGCGGCATCGTCGGAGTAGGGGAGAGTGGAGGAAGGGTCAGGGGAAGGGGAAGGGGAAGGAGGGGAGGAGGAGGAGAGAGGAGGGGGACGACGCTTGATGGGGAGTTTACGCGCGGAGGAGGATTTGAGGGAGTCCATCATCGGGTGGGTTCTGTGGTTCTTGATGGGGAACGGATCCGGGGATGGGATTGTGGTCGGGTGGGAAAAGGTTGGGAATTGGGGTTGAGGAGATCGGGATGAGTTTGGGAGAGGGCTTAGCTGGTTTTAGAGATCGGCGGCTACGGGCCACGGCTTCAAGGAGTCAAGGACCAAGTCACCAACTAAGGAGCTAACCCTAATGAGAAACATAGAAAGAAAGAATGAAAGATTAGTTAAATACTTAAATATATATTTTATATTTAAATAAAAAAATCTTAAAAATTGCAAAAAAATAACAATTAATTATTAGTATCATAGATTCATACTATCATTTGAATTTTTGAAATAAACTCAAAAATACTTATCTGAACATTTGAAACAATAAAAAAAGGAATAAAGGATTAATCTTGGCATGTTCCAAGCTTGAGAGTTGAGGCTCATCAATTTATTTCTTCTACGTCGAGATCGATGATATATGCCTTCTCCGCGCCATCGTGGGTGAATTGTTCTATTAGCCCTTGCAATCTATCTTCAAAGATCTAGCCAATCCTTCGGACATATGCACATTTGCACTCGCTTTGATTATTCATTCTCGCTCCTCCTATCATCCAAGACTTTTTTTCCCTCGCACTAAAACAAGACTCGATGCTACTCGTAGACATCGGTGGAGTTAACAGATCACGAGCCATGGCGGCAAGTACAGGATAACTATGCTCCCGTTGTTTCCACCATGTCAAAAATATCAAACTTATCCATTTCTTCCGATGTAAGAAAAAATTATTAATATTATTATTTAAATAATGATTTATTTCATGAGAAGTAGAAGAAGTACTAGTATTAGAATTAGAAGAAGAAAAAAAGAAGAAGAAGCACCCATGGAAAAATTTTTTTGTTAATTATATTTACAACATAAGTGGCGGATCTATTTTTTTGGTGCTTGAAGAGGAACTTTCACTAGATTGAGGCATATTGAAAGTCCTTCTATCACCATATTTTTCTATGATATTCATTATACATGTCATAAAAATAAAGAACGATAATTTTCTTTCAAAAGAGAATGATCAAGATCCATATTATTATCATAAGAATCAATTATGCAAAAAAAGTGCCATCAATTTTAAAACGGGGGTCAAGAAACATAGCTAAAAATAGGGAGTGGTTCGATTTTTTTCCAAAAATATTTTTTTAAATTTTTTTCCTCCATGGGAGCAATAATAGGAGCAAAAATTAGGGTCTTCTCTATATTTTTGCAAAAAAACCTCACTAATAAAAAAATATTTGGTTGACAATAATAGATGAAGTGGAATAATAAACACCGGACAAAAATATTAGTTGAAGCATAAAAAAATTTCCAAAAAAATTCCTTAATTAAATGGCAAACTTCCCAATCATAATTAGTGACATGATCATTGGGAAATCTCTCATTAACAAACATAGAAATAATATCTCTATCATTATAAGCACACTCCAACATTTCATAAGTTGAATTCCACCTATGCTCAACATCAATGATATATCTTTTACATTTTCTCCCCTTTCCGAACAATAAGCTTGAAAAATCATGTCTTCGGGTTGAACCATTTCGAACATATAAAAATAGAATTTCGAACTTTTTTTAATATGGGGCTCAATTATTTTTTTAAACCATCTTTAACACATAAATTCAAAAACATGACAAGCACAACGCACATGAAAAAGCCCGGAAAAATAAAGGCATTAAATTCATTTTTTTAAAAGATCGACCGCATTGTTATTTGTCAAGCATTATCCAAACTAATTGAAAAATATAGAACTCGAAATATTATACTCATTAATAGCCCGAGTTATATAACTTGCAATAACACTTGCAGTATGACTGTGTTCTAATTCAAAAAAACTTAAAAATACGCTTTTGCAAAACCCAATTATTATCAATATAGTGACCGTAACACAAAAGATAATTCGTTTGAAATTGAGAAGACCAAATATCCGAAGTAAGAGAAATTTTTAAAAAGAACAAGAAGATAATTCGAAATTAATTTTTTTGTTTATAATCATCATAAATAATAAGACAATATTTTCTCATAGTATTTCTTGAAACCGATTTAAAAATTTGGATTAAAACCTCGAATAAGCATTTTTATAAAAAGCGGGATTTTTCGGCAAGATAAAAAAAGGTTGCTCATTTTGAACAATAAATTTCGCAACTTCTTTTTCTTGCATTTTCATTATTAAAAAAATAAAATTTCCCATACTCGAATCGGTAAAAACTAATTTGCGCTTTGTGGGATCGTGTGGCTTCAGCGGCATGCTTATCGGCATGTCTTTTTAAATGCCCCGTCCCCGAAGTTTGGCAAGAAAAAAATCTTTTTACATTTTTTTACAAACCGCCCGAGTGCCTTTTGTTCGGAAAAATCAACAATGTCATAAAATTGCCAAACCCCGGAAGTTCGCTTTTCTAGAGCTTCGAGGGTTGTCACTTGATGGCCCAATATTTGGGGTCTCAATAACAACATCATCATCATCCGGAGAATTTAACGGGGCATTTTCATAAAAAACCAAACGGAGAATTATCGGAGGGAAAGTTGGGAGAAGAACCGGCCATTATGAAAAATTAAAAAAATTAAGAACAACGGATTACCCTCAATTGCTTTTAACAAATAATTTACTGAAGTCGATTTTTTTGGTGTCGATTTCTTTTGAGTGCAATTGAGATACTTGATGATGAACTTGAAACTTGGATTTGCAAACTTGAAGCTTGGAAGTTGCACTTAGAAGCCAAAGAGAGAATTAGATTGAGAGATGAGAGAGTTTGGTGTGGAAATTTTTAGTTTGAATTTAGGGGTATTTATAATTTTTTTAATATTTTTTTATTCCAAAAATGCCCTCATAAACTAGCCGCTTTATAGTTGTTGTAAAGGGCAAAATTGTCATTTACACCAAAAGACTAAAATACCCATAAAACTAGCCGTTAGATAGTTGTTGGGATGGGTAAAAAAATGTCTTTCTATCAAAGAAAAAAAGAAAAAAATAAAAATCAAAGTTTTAACACAAAAAAATAAAAAAATAAAAAAATAAGAAGTGGGATCGTTCTGGGTCGGCCCAGCTGCGTCTGGCACGAGCCCAACCCTGCCACCACTGGGTCAGCGTCTGGGCCGGCCCAGCGTTCGGCCGGCACGGCCCGAGACGGCGTCGCTGGCCGACCACGGGCCACGGAACCTGGCCCTCGCCCGGCCAGGGTTCGGGCCGTGCTCACCCCGGACACGATCATCGTAGCATCGCGTTCGGATCGGGCACGCCCAAATCGTCTGGGCCGTCAGCTGGCCCGGCCCAGACGGCCCGTTTGACACCTCTAGGTGGAGGGGAATAAGTGTTTGTTAAGATGGTCCAGCACCAGCGGAAGCGTGGCTAATGGGTAATGACTGTAGGGGTGTAAATGAGCCAAGCTACTCGTGAGCTCCTCGAGATCGGTTCGGTCAATGCTCGAATTCGATTCGATTTTTTTCACGGAAAGTGAGCCGAGCTCAGCTTCGCTTTATGTTGACGAGCTCGAGCTCGAAAAAAATACTTTCACTCGTGAGGCTCATGAGCCTAAACGAGCTTTTTATATATAAAAATATTAAATTATTTATATATAAATTACAAAAAAATACATAATTATATAAACTATATAAAAATTACAAAAAATACTTTATGTATACAAGTCTAATCGAGACTTTAAACAAAGCTCGAGCTCGAGTACTTGAGCTTTTCAGCGAGCCGAGCTCGAGCACAAAAAAAATAGCTCGAACGAGCTCGAGCCGAGCTCGAGCCTTCGAATAGTATACTCGAGCCGAGCTCGAGCCTGGTGATACTCGGCTCGGCTCGGCTCGTTTACAGCCCTAGTAATGAGAGTCTAATGACTGATTGGTAGTGATGAAAACTAAGGAGGAGGAGGAGGAAAAGGATTGATAACGTGAGACTAGAGTACAAGTTAGTGATGGTGAGGTTCATTAATGACGATAAGGTGGCAGGCACTACACCAAGGCAGCAGCAGCAGGAGCGAGGGAAATTCTGACAAAAGGAGGAAGAGATGGTGGCTTTGGCTTTAATTGAAGACGAGATGTGTGGGAAAAGCGCTTTTTTCATGCTTCCGTTGTGTTGCCTGCTGGTGCTTTCCGCTGGGGTTCTCCCTCGTCTCAAAAGATGGATGCGAGCTGGAAAGTGTATGCGAGACTCTCATGGCCAATATTTCCAAGTCTCCGTGGCGCATCATCACACTGTATGTATTAATCTATGTTAGTCACTTTTACCTTTGAAAATTTTTAAGGTTTATGAACTTTAATTTTTATTGGTATTCTGGTAATTTCAGTGATATAATATGTAAAGAAATAATATTAATCCAAAAAAAATTATCATAAGAGCTATGGCCGCATTGGCTGAATAGGAGGTTTAACGTTTTCATTTTTTTTTTTAATATACGGTTGAAATAAAAATAAAATGTGTTAATGTAACCGGGTCACCAATAATATTTAAAAAAAAATATTATCTTTATATATATATATATATATGAGTGTGCATTATCTATATGCATTTATATATTCAAATTCTATGATTGATGATCCTCAATTGTTGGATGGAAATCCTAAACACGTGTATCATGTTATGAAAATTTTTTAATAATAACATATTAAAAATAAGATATATAGTATTTTGATCCGAACCACTTGATTATATTTGTATAGTAAATTAGTAATCTAATCAATTACAACTATTGAATATTATTTCTACTAAACTTATACTGGAAACTATAATAACTAAAAGAAACTCAACCACTTGCTCGGAGAGGGAGTATATCTGTTACTATTCTGACCTTCTATGTCTCTCTTATTCATTTTGTCTCATACTTTTCAACATGAGGGTAGTTCCATAGTCATATATATATATATATATTTTTTTAATGTATGTATATATATATATATACAAAGACATGTGAGGTGTAAGGACAAAGGAAGATTCTCCACTCGTATTTTTGAGCATGTAGATCCAAAATGCGTAACTTGTTAAAAAAGGGTACACCAAAGGAAGATAATGTCATTATTATGCCATCGTTTTTATCATATATTTTTATAAGTTAAACCGTACATAGTAAGAATGTATGAAGGACTATGACATGATATTGATATATTTGTCGGATGAAAATGGCAATCCACTCAAGCACATTTCATTTGTTCATCAAGATTAACATGATTGCCAATGATAAAAACAACAAATTTACTACTAAAAAGTCAAGGATTTCTTGTTGGTGCCTATGGAGGTTCTCATAGGCTATCAAATATAGATTTTACCATGGGTGCCTTCCATAATCCTGATCAAATTTTATTTTTTTTAAATTTTCTTTTAACTGATAACATAAGATTTGTGTTAATTGTTAAGTAGATAAGAGCTATAATATTTTCTATCCTTGTACTTTAAAAAGTTTGCCAGAGCGCAGTTGGTTCCATGGTCTAGTGGTCAGGACATTGGACTCTGAATCCAGTAACCCGAGTTCAAATCTCGGTGGAACCTTTATTTTTCCTTTTTTTTAAATTTATTTTTCCAAATTCCAATTTAAAATAAATTTATATTTCCCCTTTATCATTCTCTATTTTGTCGCTTCTAATCCCATTGCCTATATATTCTCTTCATCAATTTCCTCTTTATCATGCACCACCAACAACTTTTCCACTTTCTTTTGTCCATTAAAGATATTCCCAATAAAAGACATATTACAAAAGCTTCTAAAATCAGAGAAGAACAAATTTGAGATTCAGCTCACCATTTTTTTTTTTTAAATAATTGTCACTTGGTGTTCCAATTAATAACTTCCTATTTTTCATAAAATCCAACGTTTTTTCTCTTAAAATAATCTTTCTAATTGTACAAATTTCTTCAATTTTACTCTTTATCTACTATAACTTAAAATAAATTCAACATTCATACTGTTTTTAAACAATTACATTAATAACTTAATCAAAATAAAAACAATAACATCAAATTTGGGAGGGATAATAGATTTTAAGCCTATAAAAGAATATGTAAATTTTATTTTTATTTTTGACAAAATGCAAAAATCACTCCTCCGAGCATCCCCACCCTCGTGCTATCTTCCTAGAGTTTTTATGTTGTCTTTTTGATCCATCTCTCCTCTATTTTCTTGGTCTTTTTGTATTATTTTGCATGTGCAGGTCTTTTCATCTATTTAATTTTTTATTTTTAATAGTATAGTTTATTCATTTTTTTTTTAAAAAAAAGTTTGTAATGTGCCCTCATCTAAAATATGTTTAAAGTTTGATTTCAAGTACTTCGTGAAATGAATATCCAACACAAAGAATTATGTATTCTCTTTAGTTTGTCTTAATTCATTTATGCATCCTCCTTTTTATGGTGTCTACTTTAGTTTCGTGACTCACTTTATTTTGCTATTTTTTTCGCTCATTGTACTTAGCTTTCTCATTTTGTAATAAATCATTAGTTTATCCAATTTTTTTTTTTTTAAAAAAAAAATCTTCTATCAACGTTGTAAGAGGCATTTTGGCATGGAAATTATATCTCCTTATTCCTTCTTTTTAATTATTATTATTATTATTATTTATTTATATCCAATTTTTAAAATTTCCTCAAATTGAAATATTCATTATAAAATCCCAAGCAACAAACAAAGGAGCTCAATATTCCGGGAAAACGGCCAACGATGTTCGGGTCTATTAATACACGGGTCGCCGATAGAGCTCTCACCAAATAATGAGAGTTCGATTCTTGGCTGATGGCACATTTCTGGGAGTTGTAAATAGTGATTATATACGGGTGATTCCAGCGCCCACGTGAGTGCGGCCCTGTCCCCACTTAATCAGGCTTGCGGGAAAATGTCGTTGTGTTCTTCGAAAGAAGACGACCCAGAGAGAGAGAGAGATGAACACCGTCGTGCCGTTCCTCCTCCTCGTTCTCTCATCGTTCGTCGCCAGCGCTTGCGGGATCGAATCCCCGCAGTACACCGTCGTCCACTCTGAATCCGATTTCGAGATCAGGCTCTATCGGGGATCAGCTTGGATGTCAGCCCCCTCCGATGAGATTTCCTTCAATAAGGCCACCAAGCTCGGATTTCATCGGTAACTCCATCTCATGACTTTCTGTTTGTTTTTTGGGAATTCAAGCTGGATTGATCTTTGCGATGTATTGAATGTGAGAATTTACTAGTTGATTCTGGTGATTCTGGTGCTAATTTGATGGAATGGTTATCATTGACTTTTTTTTCGCAATTAGGGTATAGAATTTGGATTTCAATGTAGACAATGTTGTGTGTGAAGTTTATTGGGGTTGTTAATTTATATAGTTGAAATATTGTGTGAGTGATCCGTGATCGTTTCCTTGTCGTTGACTTTTCGTGCAATTAGGGCTTTAAATTGCGGTTTAGATGGTGTTAAACATGAATTTTGTAGGAACTTTTGTGTATATATTTGAAGTTCTGTATGAATGATTTCTTAAATGAATGCATTATTAGTAAAAACATGACCAACATTTGACAATGTTTTCAACTACAAATTATGAACTTTTTTTTAGTGTTTGTTTATGAATACAAAGTGGATTTGGTGTGTGTGTGTGTGTGCGTGATCCGATTCAATCCAATTTGATTATTGAAAAATCATCCTTAGACTGACAACTGGTTGTTTAAATTTGTTGCCATTGTCCATCTACCTCCTTTTGCTGATGCCCATTGCCCCCATTGGCACATATGAGATATTTTATTTTTTAATTCATCTATATAAACTCAGTGTTTATTGCTCTTTTTCTGTACTGTTTTGAGACCACAAAGCTGTGGTGTTGTGTAATGATTGTAAATGAACTAACCCCTTTAGTCCCACATCGGCTATGAGATGGACTCTTTGTGTGCATATAAGTGGTGAGCATCCTTCCTCTTGATTAATTGAATGCATTTTTAACCTGTTTTGATGAAAAATGTCAATCTACATATGCTCATAAGATATCCCAAAACTAACAGAGACATCTTGGTAGAGAAATGAACTATTTAACCTATAGTGGCCAACCACAAAATTCATATCTGTTCTTATAATTAGTAGCAGCTAGTTGGACTTTTGACTGTAGTACAGATTCCTTTGCCTCCTTATAACTTTCTAAATTTAGTAGTGATAGCCAAATGAGACCAAATATTCCACCATATTCGGAGTTCTATTAATAGTGGAAGTAGAGATGTAAGGAACTCAGTCTTCTGTCTATGTAGTTGTTTAAGGAAATGTACTGATGGAAATATAAATATTGCATATCCAAGGCAATCTGTCACCACAAGGATGAACAAGTGACTGTGGATGTATGTTGTTCTTGGTTATATTTATTTTCAAGTATTGGCAACCTCTCGGTTTGCATTTATACGCAGTTCTCACCTCTCTAGGATTTTTTATTGAACTCATCAGATAACCTCATTTGCTATTTGTCTTTTACCATCTGTTTTAATATAGAAATTTATTTGTCTATTATTGGATTGGTTCCTTTGTTTCAGATTGTTTCAGTACATTCAGGGAGCTAACCTGAATTCTTCAAGAATCAGAATGACCACCCCAGTCTTGACAAGCCTTGTACCAGATGCAGGCCCCCTTCACTCCTCCGCCTACTTTGTCCGTTTTTACTTGCCAACGAAATTCCAATCCTCCCCTCCCGTTCCCCTGCCGGAGTTGAACATCCATTTGGCCGAATGGGCACCCCAATGCATTGCAGTGAGGAAATTTTCTGGCTTTGCTCGAGACGACAACATTGTCAAAGAAGCAGAGAAGCTAGCTCTTAGTTTGCGCCGCTCTCCCTGGGCTGATGCCACAAATTTAGATGGCACAAATGCTTACTCAATTGCTCAGTATAACTCTCCGTTCCGTCTTATCGGCCGTGTTAATGAAGTTTGGGTGGATCTTGATGGATCAAAGGTCAAAGGTTGTGAATCCAGTTTGGTTGATGTGTTATAAAAGATTAGCCTTCTTGTTTATATGCATATATGCACTGTGAAATACACAGAATTGGTGTTGTTGTCATGTAAATATTGCCTTTATGTATACTTTGGTCTGTATTTAGGATGAAGCTGGTAAATGCTTATGTTGCAACTGTGGCAGAGCTCAGAAGAGTTCTTCATTAATGTGTCTATTTAATGCCCTGGATTCAAGTGTGATATGCCTAATGACCGTTTGTTCTTCCTTTCTTCATATATATATATATATATATTGTAAAGAAGTGATGTTTTTTTTTATTTTTTTTTTTAATTTATTATCCACCATTAGAAACTGTGATGGAGATTAAGAGAGTGTTCTTTCAATTTTGTTAGTTTAACCCTTTGAATCATTTGAGTTTTATTTAAATCAATTTCATAAATTAAAAAAAAAAGATTTTCTTAATTTTTTTTCAAATAAATTGGCATTTATATGATAATACCACACCATTTCTAGATAGTGATTATCAACTCACAAAAATAAAATAAAATAAAATAAAAAACCATTTCATATGGTACGAAGAACAAATAATAAATCACACGCAAGCAACGCTACGGGATTGAGAAAATGTTAATATTAAAATATTGAGCCACAAACAAAGAGAGGAATTATATCATTTATTATTACAATTAATCTAATCTGCAATAATAACTATCTTAATTTTATCAATTAGCATTAGAAGTCAATTTTGAGAATAACACATTTGGTTCTAATCCTGTCCATACACAATCAAGCAAATTAGAATAAATGGCACCCTACACAATTAATCATTGTGGGAAATCTTTATTTTTATTTTAAAGTTTTGAGAATGAGATGAAGCAGTGACTCAACAGAGATAATTGACAAATCATACATTATTTTTGTGCGATCATTGCATGCAATTCAATGCACCTAAATGACATTAAAAAATAATTATAAACAAATTAATTAATGGCTAGAAGAAACTATGGACCTACTTGGCCTTTATCCAAAACTTGAGATCACCTGATAGCCGCATAGGCCATTCTCTTACCACCATGGGAATGCCTTATCATTGGAGTTTTCATTTTAAAACCATATAAGATATATATATATATATATAAATTTATTCTATTGCGTTCATAATAATTCTATCACTTGTTAGATGGTGACATTTATCAATAAACTATAGATAGAAACAAGTGGGTGTTTTGTCAAGCCAAACCTAGTTCAGCTTGGCTTAGCTCAAGCTTATTCTGGATTTTTAGCCGAGAGACGAAAATATAATTGCTAGAATTTCAACATTTTTTTTAATGCAATGATTTTTAAATTTACCAACAGCCATATTCTTGCAAGTATAATTGTTTTCATTGATCAATTAAATTTAACTAATTAAATAACTACTAAAAAATTGAGTTTTTTTTTAAATAGATAAATTAAAGACTGACACAACTACAAAATGACTTGACAAAGAAAAAATAAAATAAAATAATAATATTCACTAGGCGTGGGAAAAAATCAAGTAAAACAATGAGATTGATGAAATAAAAAGAAAAAACAATAAATAGTACATTGGGTAAGAATAAAAAGCAATTTTAAAAATCCTGACTTTACTTTTTTTTTTTTTAAATAAAAGTGATCTTAAAACAAAAAAAATCGCAACTGAGAATACATTATATAAGAATAAAGAGCGATTTTAAAAGCTGAGTTTACTTTGCACATAAATGGAAATGGTTTTATCAAAACTCACCACATCAACTCCATGTGATACTATAAAATCAAGACTACACTTGAGAGTAACGAGTGAATTCTCTAACGTAGCTATATAATTATTTTAATACTTAATTAGAAAAAAAATATTTTTCCAAAAAAATTCAGGAATTTATTGATCAAATAAATTCACACCGACCAAAGAGCAAAAGTCATGAGATGCCAAAATGGTCAAGAATTTTTTGGGTCCCGGAATTGTACGCGTGGGCCCGCCGGAAGGTGACCGGACGGGTGTATGTTGTCGGGTTCTATTGTTCCGCAAGAACAAATTAATGCTATCATGTAACATACGCTCGCTACGTGGCAATATACTACGGTTGATTTCACGTGATCGATATTTATATATACATCGCTTTCATCTCGATGCCGTCTCGCAGAACCCACGCATGCTCTCAATCATGCTCATCTTATCTTTTTCATTTTAGTTTTTTTTTTTTTCTTTTTTTTAAAAAATGCTAGTTAGTGCATAATTTGTTTAAAAAAATCTTTTAATCCATGCTTCACTTCTCGTGACCAGAATACTTTTGTCTTTTTTATTGTGCAATTTTTGCCCTATTATTTTTGTTTCCCATTATTAATAATGCATTTGTGATTTATTTATTTTTTTTAAAAAAAATTGTTTAAAAAAATATTTATATACATGTTCGAAATAAAATGAAAAATTATTTATTAGTTCACGTGAGTATAAAGTGAGTATTTGCTTCATATATATATATATATATTGATATATAATTTTAATGGTTGACTGATTATGTCTTTTTAAACAGCACAACCATTGAATATGTGTGCATTACGAAATAAGCACTTTTTAATATATATATATATATATATATTATGAGAATAAAAAATATAGAATAAATGATCAAGTGACAGAAACAATAGGTGGGAGACTAGTGACTTTCCTTAAAAATGTCTAAAATGGTATTCTGATATATTCATTCACATATGTTATGGTTTTTCAAATTCTTTAGATCTTGATTGATTGATTGATTACATAATAAATAAATAAATAAATAAATAAAAAATAAGTATGAACCACATATCTACTTGAAACCATTTGACCACTTGTTCAGCATGACAATTTTCCCACTTGTCAGACCTAATTTCATTTTCCAAGCCAACCTAAATATGCTCAATTTTCAATTGCAAACACAATAAAGACCAACAAAAATCAAACAAGATTAATTGTTTTTTGCACACAAAAAAAAAAAAGTCATGTTTTCACATAATTTCAAATCAGATGTCACAGGCACGGCATAAAAACAAATTTCCATCTCAATCACTGATTCAAGTAACAGATACCTCAGTACTATTACAGATAGATTTTAATGTTCATAAAGTAACTGAAGATTCAAGAAGCACCTGTAGGCACATGTGAGCCTAGACAACAACAACCTTACTAGGGTTTATAACAATTGGATGTAGAGAGAATCACAAGAAAGAAAGAAAGAAAGAAAGAGAGAAGAATAAGTTCACTAACACATCACACAAGCAAACTACAGACAGTTAGAAGAAGAATAAAATTAAATTAAAATAAACACCACTCCATTGCTAAAACAATAATAATATTGAATAAGCTATAGAATATTTACCTCCTTCGCTCATGTGTTTCTCAAACTGGAAAAAAACAGCAGTAGGTGGGCTTCTTCAATAACTGATGGTTGTTGAGATCAAAGAAGCACATTTTTGCAGTGGATGAGGTATATGAATAGATACCACATGTAGAAAGAATTGGTAAAGTTCATATGGATTTTCTTCAATAGCAACAAGTGCACATGTCTGGACTTATTTAAGTAACAAGCACATGGTTGGTGTGGCCATACCAATTGGAGGCATCTTCCAGTTTCAAAGGATAAAGCTTTCTTTACTCAAAATCATTTTCAACATGGATAATAACAGATCAATCAGCAGAAAGCTCCAAACAAACTTTTTGTATCCACTCTTTCAGAGACTTAACTTCTTAGTTCAGTTGAGGAACATGGCAAGAAGTTCACACACTCAACATGATGTCCAGAAGCAAAGCTTTACTAACATTCCAAACATGCATGTAAAGAGGGCATTATGTTAGTCAGAATAGTATGCATGATCTTTACTTTGATAATAGTCTTGAGTTCCAGACAACCTTTTTGAATGACACTTTCTGAGAGAGACTGATACCTCAATCCAGGGGAGGAACATGGTAAGAAGCTCGCATACTCAACATTTATGTCAAAAATCAAAACTTTAGCAACAAACATGCTAAACATGTGTGTAAAGAGACATATTGTGCCAGTGGGAACTCGAATTAGAATTGATGATCTTCAATTTATTAGTGGAGTTCTATAGCTGCTGACATAAGCCACTATCATAACGAAATGAGACAATGAATGACGAAATAGTATAACTTTTCATTCAACATAAGCTTGTTTGGTTACAAAAGACTGGTTGACAAAATTAAGGTACACAGAGGAATTTTATATAAACCATAAAATTCATGTACACTCAATCAAGAAAAGAACTTTGAACAACATCTATAGCAATACATTTAATTTGTGATCATAGTATGTTTTTTCATGCATCTAGTGACAGGAAGAATTACCTTGTAAAAACAGGTGAACGCTTCTTGACGAATACAACAAACACAATAGAAGGACTCAACTCTCAAGCATATATGCTTCACACCAAATAACTAATGGATCATGACCTCCAACAACTTGAAGAAGTTATAGCTTGACGAAAGCAAGAGGATAAAAATAGTGCCCCCAAGTTAATATATTCCTGTAATGTGGCAAAAGGTGACAAAAAGAATAAAATTAGTAAATTGATAAACAAAGAACACAGCCTCAATGACATCAATCAGAGCAGAGTGAGAGAACTCACAGATCAGTCATGGTTGCTAATGTCAGAGCCTATAGTCCTCATGAAATTCTATGAGTATAATAAACAACAGGTTTAACAATTGCTTCTACTAGGATTTCAATCTACATAACCGTGATCTACTTCTTCATCTACTTCAATCTAATCTGCAATACAAAATACACATTATGAATTCATTTCGTGAGATATAGCGGCAATCAATTTCTCTCTTGTGAGCTGCTCAGAGCCTGGTGATTTCACTGCGAAGGTGTGCAACACTGAGTCATTACCAACCAAGATCTTTGAATCAGTCACGTTGATCTGTGACTCATTGAATGCTTGAATGACCTTAGAGATTGGATGTGAGTTCAGAGGACAGCTCACGCGGACCACCACCTCATCCTGCAGTGCTTCAACATCAATGTCCGGGCACTGCACCAGCCTTCTGTGCTCCAGCATGGAAGGGTCGGAAAAATGCACTCTTTCTGATTCCATTTCCTTGACTTTCTTCTGCAGTTCAGTTATGTATGAGATGGCATCCCCGAGCAATGATGCCTTATCCATCTTTGAGATGTTTGGCACAACAGCTCGCAACGCATAGAACCTTTGGTTGAGCTTCTCCCTTCTTTGCCGCTCCGCTTCTACATGGTTTAGTGGTTCCTCCCGACCATTGGCAGGCTTTCGCCCTCTCTTCCTCGGCCTCTGTTCCTCAATCACAACAGGCCTCTCTTCCTTGCATAATGCCTTTCCATCTGAATTCTCAGACTCCATGGCTCCCATTCTGGCAATTGAAAAACCCATCCTTGAGCTCGCGCCACCACTGAAGTCAATCTGCCTGGGCAATTGCTGAGGAGTCTGCTGCTTCTGTGCCGGAAACTGACTGGCCCCATTGCTATGGTGATGACCCAAAACTCCAGCAGCCCTATTAGAGGAATCCATTTCGTTCCCCATGACAACCACACCATTACTAAACCTTTGTGGATGATTCCAATTCATAGCTTGTTGCAACCCCTTTCTACCACCATTCAACATCGGGCCATTGCTCGCTTGAGAAATCTCCCATGACGGCCTCTCATCCACCTTAGCAGCTGCTGGCGCTGCAGCCGGAGGCCTCCCAATGTTCAAATCCTTCCCAAAAATCCTGGCCAAACCAATATGAGGAGATAAAACAGTACTCTCATCCTTCCTCTCATTCATCACAGGCGTGAACACAGATCTAATCGCCTGCAACCCTTCCAAACTCTCTCGAATCACCTTGACCGATCCCAGCTCGAGAACCCCAGTCTCAAAGGGCACCAAAACGATGGTCCGGAACCCCGCAGACCTGGCAAGCGACGCACGGACGCAGTAATCAGAGGGGTCCAAGATCCACACATGCTTCCCAGACAAAAACGCCCGACCAGGCGCGCCATCCCCGCGAGGAAACGAGAAGTACATGGACGCCAGAAAGAACATCTCGGCATCAGTGACACGATCGAGCCGGAGCGCGTAGTTCTCATCGTCGGTGGCACCCCCGCCAAAAGCAGCATGCAGCCGCTGCAGCACCCGCTTCCGCATCCGCTGCAACCCATCATCGTTCGCTCCCGCAGCGTCATCATCCGCCTCGCGACAGTACCCATCGCCCCAACCAAGAACAAGGTCACCACCGGAGCGGGGACGCGAGATCTGCCAGAAAATCGCCGAGGTCCAGCCAGCCGAACCCTCCACAAGATCAACAAGCTTCGTCTGGAGGTCAGCATCGGAGCCGACAGCAGTGAAGAGGCCATCAGGCGGGACATGGCTGGCAGTCAAGTAGTCAAAGGCTTGGGGGCCAAGGACGGCGACGGCCATGGCTCGGTCGTCGTCGGTCCAGAATCCGGCGACCGACGCCATCTCCGACTTCATCGCTCAAATGAAACAAGAAGAAGAATAACAACAAAGATGAACGAAGTCTCAAATCAAACCCTAGAGAAATTCAAAGATCCCAAAAGATCCCGCTCCCATTTATAAGATCCCATTGTAACCTAAAAAGAAAAAAATAATAGTCCCACATCGGAGAACGACGAAGAGTGACCGGCTCCGAACTCTATATAAACACCGGAACTCTCGAAATTCAAAGAAACAAAGAAGGAAGCCCGGCAGAGCTTGAGTGTTTTGTTTCTTGGCCGTTAGATTAAAATCCAACGGTGATAAACGAGTGAAGGGAAAGAAACCCTAAGAAGTGAAGGGATTGGGGGAAGGAGAAGGATCTGCGAGGAGGGTTTTTTTTGGGTATTTGTACGCGTGTGTTCTATAGGAAGTTGGGAGAGGCCTCCTCGTGAGAAGATGACGAGAGTTTTATAAAAAAAAGGAAGTAGTGAGCCGAGCCGAGCCGAGCCGAGCCGAGAGATATGTGGCTGATGATTAACGAAGGTCCGTAGGATTGTGGACCGATTGGTTTGGGTCGATCGAGAGAGAGAGAGAGGACTTTGAGGTGTGAGTGTGTGACTTGGGAGCCAAGTTTGATTCGCAAAGAAAGACTTATACGTGTTGTGGATGGCGGCCACTGTCGACAGGGTTGATGGGCTGTGGTGCTTGGATAGTACGACAATTGTACAGTTTTGGGTTGGATCTCGAGGTTCTGGATTTGGGTTGGCTCCCTCACGCCACCGTGTGGGGTTCATCGGATTATCTAATTTTATATTTAATTTATGTAAAATTAGCCGTCTTTTAATCCCTCTATTAATTTTTTTTAATTTTATTTTTTTTAAATTCGAAAATCCTAGCTTTCATGGTGTGACGAACATTTGATTTTTCGTTTTTTTTTTTATTTTGTGGTATTTTTTATTTTTAATATTATTTAAATTTATTAAAAAAATAATTAAAAAATATGCTTAAAGAAAACCGGATCGGGGATCAACTTTCATGGATCCAGATCCATCTTTTGTCAAAAATTGTATATAATCTATAGTTTTATTATTATTATTTTTTAATCAATGATCAAATGCTCTATTTGTAATCAGATCTCTATTAGAACCCTTCATAAATGATCAAAGTTCGAATTATGAATGAAAGCATATTTTTGAGAGCGTAAACAGTAGTTGTCCGTGCTTATGTATATGTGAGCCCCACTCTTACTCGCTTCATTGAGGCTTGTGCACACTTGTGCCTTTCTTAGTAACTTAACCACTCATCTTAGTAAAAAAAACATTGCGTTTTTTTTAATAATATTTAAAAATAAAAATACCACTTAATCAAAGAAACAAAAATCAAACGTAGTTGGGATTAGGATTTCTGAATTTCAATTAATAAAAGGACTTAAAGGACTAAAAAAATAATAGAGTGATCAAATTAGCGGAAATTATATTTATTTAGGAACTAAAAAGATAATTTTACCATTTAATTTATATACCTAATTTTTTTTTTGCAAAATACTTATATATATATATATATATATATATATATATATGCTAAATTTATCAAGTCTTGTCAAAATCAATTCCATTTATTATGGTGGAGAAGCTATGGAAGCAATCAATTGGGTTTGGTTATGAAAAGCAATTCAAGTTATTATAGCCACATCTAAACAAACCTTAATCTTAGATTTGATGTCTTAACAATATTCCCTTTAATATCAGTAAAAGTGATTGATGCTTGTGATTATTATTATTATTATTATTATTATTATTATTATTATTATTATCTTACAAGGCATTTTAAGATTTTAATGTTGTACTATAAACTAATATAATATGATGCTATAAAAAATACATTTAAATAACATAACCATTTTATTAGGAAAAAAACCTAATCAACATTAATTAATCACGAAGTCTAGTTTCACCATGCATTTTTTCTTTTGCCGTTTAATATATAATAAATTAATATATTTACATACAGGTAAATGTTCCGAATGAATGTACACAAAACTGATAAAAGGTTAAAGCACATAATTAATTATTGAAGTACAACTAACTTATTAAGTCAAAAATAAATATGCTTGTGCAGTAGAAACCTAAAAATAATATATTTGTACAATGCAAACATAAAAAAAAAAAGAGCAAATATTAAATTTAAATTAATTTTGGTATAATCAAGGAAGGCACAGATTTTCTGAGGTTCTCCTGCATTATTATAATGAAAAACATTAATATCACAATAACAATTTACAAATAAAAAAATCCTATATTTTCTCTATGTTTTTAAATTACTAAATTTCTAACAAAACTATTCTGCCCAACCATGAGCTTCATCCTATATTAAATTTTAATATATATTTTTTTTACGAATGGGGATTAAATAAATCAAAATTTTGCACAGATATATAAGTGTAATCACAAACTTAATAAATACTGTATTAATAAACACCTTCCGCAAAAAATGTATTAATAAAAAGCCATTTAGTAAATTTTAAAATTTAATATTATAATAACAATTTAAAATAAATAGATAAATAAATATTTTTAACATTTTTAAAATTATATATATATATATATATATATACAAGCACATCAGCACGCGCCTTTCACGTGAAAGGAGATAAAGCTGGTGCAGCGGCTCGAAGATACCGGCTGAGCCGGCTAAGCGGGCAAAGGCTTGATCATCCATCAATCAATCGTTGAAAACGAGGCATCAAAATGGGCCTGATGAAGTGCCCCGGCAGGCCCATCAACCCTTCTACGACGCCGACGCTTTGATGAGTCGACACGTGTCTACGTACGGCACGGCAAATGTCACGTGGTCCGTGGGGTTGACGGAATGGATTTAACGGCGTGTAAAGCGGAAGAGGAAGAGGGTCAGCTGAAACTTGTGATGGCACGTGACGACAGCGAGGATGGAAAGAGAACGTGAGTGAGAGAGTGTGTGTGTGTTCCGTGATGTCGTTTTGCACACTATCTCACCACTCAACGTGATCCGCGTGGTCTGCTTCTTTACTACATCTTTGCTTTGAGATTCGGAATCACATCCTCTTTTAATATTATTTTTATTTATTTATTTAATAATATGAACAAATCAGTCAGCATGCTCCCAAATGCTCAACTATGTTTTGAAAAAAAAAAAAATCATTATCTTATGTGTAGAAATTAAGTACACTATAATTCATTTATTTTGATTGTGATATAAAACTAATTTTATTTGTATATATATCTTTTGGATGTAATCTAAAAGAAAAAAAATGAAATATAAAATCAAAACATGATAAACACGTGAAATAAGATTTGAAGCTTTTTTCCTTTTGATTGTGCAATCTTAATAATAATAAATATAAATATTTTTTTATTTGAATGTAAAATATAAAATGATAATAAAAGAGATGGTCAAAAGTTGGACCGTACTATAGTATAATAATTTCCAAGTTAGAATTTCATTCTCTTTTATATTAAAAAATTAATGATTCCAATCTTACTTGTAGTTTACCGACGATCTTTTTAAAAAACAATTTGAAAGAATTGTTAATGAGTTAAGACGAGTTAAGAATTCCCTTCTTTTTATTTAATGGTAGTGGTTTATCCACCTTTTCAAAAAAAAAAAAAAAGTTAAAACGAGTTTGTTAAAATAATTCCTTAAATGCTAAATAAAAAGTGTTTCAGAAATTTATTTAAATTAACCAATTTTAATATAATTTATTTATTTCGGGCAAGAGTAATTTGTCAAATTAGGATTTTATAAGTGTGTTGTTTGAACAATAGTTTTTGCATAAATTTAATTAAAATTAAATTAATTTTTAAATTAAAATGGTGTAGAGTTTGTACGGTAGTGAAGGGAGACAAGGGGAATAAAACGTGAAAGAAAAAGTTGAAGGAGAGAAAGTGACAATGAGAGCATGGATTCCAAGATTGGACAAACTTTGAATCACTAGATCATTCAAGCGCACACGGCTTTCCAAATTCCAACTTACCAATAATAATAATTATTATTATTTATTATTATTATATATATATATATATATATTCATAGATTGGCTGTTGTTTCTTGTTGTCTGATTAAATTATTAAAAAAAATTTCAAAACAGTTTATAATGTAGAAACGGTAGCTTCATGGTTGAAAATTTTCAAGATAAAAGAAAGTTAGGCAACGAAGGAAAAAAATTGAATGCTTCCAAAGCAATGTTTTTGTTCCAAATAAGGTGTACTCAATATGTCAATATTGGTGTAGCATAATAGTAAAGCACATGAGTTTTATTGGATGTTTAAACCTTATCTTTCACAGGGTCAATAATGTAAATAATAATATGATTTATTCACTTCTTATAAAAAAAAAAAATCAATGTATTTTATAGCTTATTAATCATAATTAATTTATTTTTGAGAAAATCAATATCACAATCTTAAAGTGCAAGGGATAGAGATCAATGAGTTCGAAATCCATCTAGTAAATCTAATTAGTAATTTTTTTTTTTTGATAAATTGGGTAAATTCACTGTTTACATCATTCACCGTGCACAATTGATAGGGATTCAAATTCCCAATCTTCCTCGGTAATAATAATTATTTTTTCTTAGTCTTTTTTTTTTTTCAAATTGGTGATTTGTTATATGCATCTTTGAAAACTATGTTGTTTATATATGTTATAAATCATTCTTATTTATATTTTTAATTAAAAAATTAATTGAAATATTTTATAAGAGAGTGGAATTATTTTTTATTCTCTTCATTTTATTTATCTAAAAATAAAAAATAAAAAAAATCAATATTTTTGTTAATTTATAACTTTATTTTTAACTTATAAAATATACTCAAAAAAGCTATGAAGAAAAATCAAAGCACTTTTTAATTAATTCAATTAATTTTTTATGTGATTTAGTATCTCAACTAGAATTTATAAAGCATGACCTATGTACATAAGACTTTGTTTCTGTTATATGTCAATCATGTAGCTAAGTTTGAAATCAATTCATATATATTAAAACGTGTGACTTGTACTAGATTGCTTCTTGTTATGTTTGAAAATAATTAAAATTTCCTTTCTTATCTGATAACTGATTCCAAGAAAAATTAATTGGTTTAATTTTCTAATAATGATGTTCCTATTTTTAAGAATTCAGTGTCTTTTGCCTTTATTATTCTTATTTGTTTTGCATCCATTGTATTATTAGAGCTTTTTTTCTTTTTTTCTTTTTCTTTTTAATATTGTTATCTTGCATTCATTGTACTAGATTGTTTATGATCCTCCATTACCTAGTTGTATTTTTCTATGTTTTTTATCACATGTAATCATTGTATATATGTATATATATCATGTTTTTATTTTTATTTTATTTTTATTTTTTTTAGAAAGGCAACAAGACCAGAACCCAAGGACGTGCATGTGTGGGGAGCAAAGCTCAACGCCGACCCACGTGCCCTCACCTTGCGTAGGCTATGAGATTTCAGGTCCTCCCCGAAACGAACATCTTACGCAAGGGATCCCATGTCAATTGACCCAAAGGCCGTTGGCTTACTTTTTATCAATATATTGATAGTTTTTGCTCCACGAATTCTTTGATAGATTTTGTTGATTAAATGAATAAATTAAAAAATCCAAACGAAATCTTCACTTTTATTTTTGAAAAAATAAATACCAAGATTGGACACCATTTACAAAAAAGAGAAAAGAAAGGCTCCGTCGTCTTCCACTTGTAATTGTCTTTGCTTGAGAAATTTATTTATTTATAAAAATATAGATAAAACGCATAAGATTGGAGGCCTTGTCCTTCGAATGAAGGAAATGAATGAAATATCAATTATTTCATTTCAAAGGCGGTAAAAATGATCTTTTTTTTACAAAAAATAAAATAAAATAAAATTGAAAGAGAAGCTTTCACAGTAAATAATAATAATAATAATAATAAAATAAAATTATTTCATTTCAATGTAGCAGTTGGGAGGTACCTGTTGGTGGATGAATACTCTTTTTAATTGCTTTTAAATGGCATATTCAATTTTGGAAGATGTGACATGAATGATAAGGATATATACATATTATATATATATATATATATATATATATATATACATATATAATATAATTTCTAAATTTTATGGATATTAATTTCACATTCATTGATGCATTTCTCATTCCTAACGATCTTTTATTAAATTAAGTGAATAAACTATAATGATATATTAAAAAAAATTACAAAAATAAGAAATCCTAATACAAAAACATAAAATTTGTAACTTGACCTCCCAAGAAATAAAATATCACCTCTAACAACTTTTTTGTTTAGTTATTTTTTATAAATTTTAAACTAATTTAAATAAAAATAGATATTTGTTTTCATAGTCAAGATAGTTTATCACCGCTCGTGGTTATATTTGAACTTGTTTGTTTATTAATTCACTTTTATTATAAAAAAATTATATAATTTATTTTTCATGTGGTTTTTTAGCTATAATGATCAAAACAAAACCTTAAAATTAAGATTTAATATAAATGTAAATCAATTAGTCTGAATATATATATATATATATACAGAGAATATCTCGCTTTCAAGTCAATTATTATCATTATTTAAATTTTCATTTTACATTAAGCATGGTTAAATGTAAAGAAGAAGAGCTACAGATAAGAAAAGAAACAAGAAACATCAATAAAATTAAACAAAATGAATTCTCCACAATACAATGTCACTTACAATCAAGCACAGTGGATACACAAGCACCACAAATACATGAAGAAAAATAAGTTCACTTACAAAGTTGTAATCCCATCTAAATGCTCTTCCTTTTGTATATGCTCTCTTTAGATAATGAACACATAAAATGCCAGAAAATACTCATCACCACCAGATAAAATAAATTCACACACATATATTTATACTTATCTTCATTTGCAGTTAGTTCATGGCTCAAGCCTCAAAGATGAACTCAATTTTCAAACATTCATTTCAGCAAATTTGTCAAGGAGGTCCAGTGCCTGAAAATGGAATGAAGTTGTTCTTAATACAAGATTTACATACATATATACAATACACATATACATATACCTCTGGAACACTGAGCTCTAATCGGAATTTCGGACCGTCATAGTGGTGAAGGACTGGCCGGAAAGAATCCTCCTCCAATGGTGCACAAAGCTTCCTTGTTGCAACCCTTACCTATAAAAGAGATCGAAAACAATAGCATGAGATAAGCAAGCAAGCAGGTATACTAAATTTAATATGACAAAACACAGTTGTTGCTAGTCCACATCAACCTTACAAATTAACTAAAGAGTTGTAACCAACCCTTTGAATAAGATGCCATAACAATGTGGGGTAATTTATACTAAATTAGTTTAGTAGATCATCATACCTACTATGATCACTAAGAAATGGAACTAGTTGGTTTGTTACAATCAAAAGAAGTCACACTGTGGGGCAATGTATACACCTAACAGAGTTTCAGAATTCCCAACAATGGTGCATCTTCTGAGTCTACTTCCCTATGTCTAGACATTCTCATTTTTACAAATAATTCACAGTTGAACCAGCAAAAGGATCACAAAAGCATAGGTTTGAAACCCGAGTAAATCCATACGATGATGAGATTGTGATAAATGGAGAGGAATAATGGAAGTTGTTAGCTTGTAATTATCAAAATAAGTCACAGTGTGGGGCAATGCATACACCTAACAGAGTTTCAGAATTCCCAACAATAATGCATCTTCTAATTTTACTTGCCTATATCTAAACATTCTTATCTTACAAATAATTCATCGTTAAAGCAGCAACAGGATCACAAAGTATAGGATCAAAACAAGAACAAATCCATACAATGAGATTGTGAAAAATTGAGATGAATAATATGTAGATTATTCTCAGAAAGTGAATAGCTGATCATTATGCAGAAATGAACTGATTCAAATGTACCATGTTTTCATGAACTAAACATATATAGCAGCAGATCAATACTAAGAATGAATGTTGAATGATAAAGTATTCACAAAAAATTCAAACATGTCTACAAATTGCAAGCAATAAATCAATGGTGATGTGCAAATCAAAAACATAAACATGATATACCTGAGCCGGAAACTTTGATTCACCAGGACATTTTTTATCCTCCCAAGCTGTGGGATCAATGTTCGTCCCACCGAAACTAGCAGCCTGAGTATCAAAACCATACAGCTAAATAACTCTAACACATTCAGAACATAACGAAACATAGATAAACAAGACATAGCAACCAGAATGAATAACAAGCTAAGAACCTCATAAATTCCATGTAGCTGATGAGTAGAGTAATTGTAGAGGAAAAGGGGCAACCCTGGTGTGATTGCCCTAACAGAGTCCTTGTACCTTGGAGGCAGCCCTAATTCAATCAAAACATCACCTTTTTAATTTTATCATACAAGCTCACTCAAATCAATCAATTCCCAATTCATCATGAATTTGCAATAAACCCTAATCCTTGTGCACATGAATTTGAAGAATTAACATAGAAAACAAAGCTGAAATTCATACCAAAGAGCTGCCTTTTTAGATTCTCCATCATGGTATCATTGTTACAAACAAATATATACCCTCCCACTGCTTCATTCCTTGGAAGAGACTCACATGGCGGCAATGTCTTAAACCTTTTCCCCTCCAACACACTGACGCTACCATTGTCGTTGTAGCTGTTCTTCTTCTTGCCTCCATTGTTACCATCACCGTTGATCTTCTTAGCTCCACCCTTCAATCCACTCCCTTTATTGTATAAATTCTTGATATCTCCATTGAATCCATCCTTCACAGTACCATCAACACCAATAACACCAACACTTGTGTTCCTGTTGTTATACCTGTCAGTGTTGTTGTTGGCGAAGGCGAGCTTCTGGCTGGTGATCATCGGAGACGCCTCAGCGAGGTATGAGTCTGACCAGATGCTGTCTCCGATGGAGATTCCGGCGAGGTTTGCACGCCGGAGCTGGTCGCCAAAGTTCCAAAACTCTCTAGTGGAATCCATGCCGTCGATGCCGCTGCGTGTTTGTTCTTCTGAAGAGAAGAGTTCGCGCTTATATGTAAATAAAACAGGGGCCTTTTTGCATATTGTCGAATATAATTTAATAGTTTTACAGGGGTCTCTTTGCAAATATTGTGTTAGTGATGGATTAAGAGTATTAATTGTCGTGATAATGAGAGGATTACTTCAAGGGTGGGTAACCAAATCAGGTGAGAGGTTGGAGTAGCTAGTACACGGTGTTTGGATTACGTGGCGAATTATTATTGGTTCGAATGGTGGTCTTGTGATTGTATATAAACAGATGATCAGTTGAAACGTTCTCTAAATATAGAGACGTTACACAGTCACTGTTTGGATACACGTGGCGGTTTTTTTAGGAGCCCACGTGTTAAAAATGACATCGTGTGGTCTGCAAGTGATGGGCTTGGTCTCTGATGGGCCTTGATTGATGTGGGCTGAGACCACTTCATTTAATTTGTCTTTATCTTTGAAACCAATAATATAATTTAAATTTTATTAAAAAAATAATTAATTGGAAAAAATTATACAAGCCAAAAAGAAAACATGAATAATTAAACACAGTGTTAGATTAAGAGTATTTAATCTTTCATAATAGCTTCTCCAAGATAATAACTATGTATTGGTTATAAAAAGTGAATATTTTTTTGGATATGCTCTTTCGGGAAATAAATCTTAATTTGAGATTATTTTATATGTGTTAATTATTAGGGTGGTCTTATGTTTGGTGTTGTTTCCTATGAGTGTTTATATGTGTGGTGGTGCATTACTTGGTAAAATTGATTTAATTGCATTAGTTTGATTGATTTATGTATGTATGTATTTATTTATTGGTTAGATGGGTTATAATTAGAAATTTATTAAAAACTTAGTTTAGTTCTATTTTTTTTTTATACATACAAACTATGACCAAATTAATACTATGAATTATGTTAAGCAATATTACAAAATTTTATCAAAAATTTCATAAATGTCTCGTACAATTTTTTTTTTAATATATATAAGCACATTATCTAAGGACATTGTAAAGTGCTATTGGATTTATATCCAATGATTACCATCATCTCATGGACAGCACCAAACAGTGCTAAATAGTACCAAAGAGTAATCATGTGTGGTAAATAACAATAAACTTATATAGTTTTTTGTACGAATAATAACTGTTAAATAATAATTTAATGGCTATCATCAAACATTTTTAGAGAACAATTAATTTGTGTATGTACATAGTTGATCTTAATATATATATATATATATATAAATAATATGGTCCAAACTCAATTGAAATTTAAATCGTATTTGGAATTCTTCCAAAAAAATGTTTTGTATTTTTTTACTATAAGTAAACTATTTTTGAAAATTTATTATTTATAGCAATACTATTTTTGGGCTACTTATTTAAATTAGGTTGAAGATGATCCTTGATCTTCCTTGTTATATTTTATTTGGTTTGGATCAACTATTCAAGGTCCACATCTTATTAATAATATATATATATATATATATTCCTCAACATATATATAATATAGTTTTAAATACCTTTTCTTGTAACAAGGCCAATATTATGACATTACATTGCACCTAGAGGATGGAGTGCTAGAAATTGTGTGACAATTTGCTATGAACTTTATGAGTGATTACATTTCTTTTTCTTATCAATTTGTCATCTTTGAAGCCATATTTAACTTTGCCACAACCACCAGCATTCATAAATAAATAAATATATAAATATATAAATAAAGTTAAAAAAGAAGCTTCAAGGTAATACCTCCGTGTGCTTTTCACCAAACACATTTGGAGGATGACAGTAGATGAAAATAATAATTTCGAGGGAAAAAAACATTGGTCATAGAGTCTGGAAATTGGGGATTGACATATTGATTTTGCCTAAATTTCTAGTCTTGATTTTTATATTATTGTTTATCACCTTTTAATTTGCTAAATTATCTTTTTTTTTAAAAAAAAAAACTTATTATTTTAACTTGCTTTTTAAAATAATATCATGGAATACTTGAGTAGAAAAAAGGGTAAGAGTTATATATATATATGTGTGTGTAATTGTCAATGATTTTAATTTATTACAATTTTTTTTCAATAATAGGTGACAAGTGTCATTTTTTAATGAATATAAATAGTACCGAACAGTACTAGAGGCCAGATGTACAATATATATACGGTACAAAATTAATATAAGAATCATGGGTGAACAGTGTATAAACATTATAGAGAATAGTACTGCTGAAGGAAGGATTTGAACCCATGACCTCCCCTTTTACATTTTGGTGTCATATCATTGGAATATCCAATGGTGTAATAAATAGAATAATTTATTACATTTGTTATTGATTTTTTAATAAAATAAAAATAAATAAACCATAATTTTGATAAATAAAATAAAACTGGCTATATAGCATAGAAACAAACAATAATATAAGAAAATTATCACATAATCCACTTATAGTGTAGAGAGAAAAAATAATTCCAGACATTTCACAAATAATTGGCATTAAACACATTACATTATCTCATAAGTGATCATCTGTTTTAGTCTTTTAGATGACATGACAATGAGTTTAGTATGTCAGAACATTAGTTGAGTCCTATATGAGTCATCATTTTTCCTAGATTGTTGGTGAGATATTTAAAGAATTCAAGACTTCATTTGACGGTGAAAACCGAGTTCTCCAATTTGATTTTTTTCACAATTGAAGCTGTCAATACCTACAGGAGGAATATGTGATTAATTTTGATAATAATCAAGATTGGTGGAAGTATGTAATAATTATAGATATGATTATTTTGTTCCAACCTAGCTTATTTTTTTAATGATAAAATTCAATTTTTTTTAATAATTTAAAAAAGTATCCAATTTCTAATGTTTGTCAGCTATGGTTATATTATATTAATCCAACAAAAATAATAGACTAATAATTTATACAAATTAATATATTCCAAGAACTTAATTAGTAAATGCCTCTCAAAATTTAATATAAAAAATACATAGTCAAATGAGTTAAGTCTCTGTGAATTACCACAAAATTTCATGTTATTTATTATAATTGCCTTGAACTTCACTACTCAACGAATCAATTCCTATTGTAGAGACCAATAATATTACAAACATATATGTTGATTAATATTTTACTATTTTATTTAAAAGTTAATTTTTTTTATTATTATTTTCCATATGATTTCTTCTCCATGTCCAAGTTTTGCTACTAAATGAAAGGAAGGCAATTACATTGTGTTAGATAATGTTTGAATTCCAATTACATGATGTTGGCTTGGTCTCTCTAGAGTTTATTAACACATGCTTAAGTTGCTAATCCACTCATTTAACTAATAATTAAACTCCTTGACAAGTTACCGGCTATATGCATTTCCCCATCACCCCCACTAATGAACTTCTTAATAAGATACCTTATCTAAAAGGAATCTTGATGTTTCTTTGGAAAGTGCACTTCTTGTTTAGTCTTGTGTCTACTAAGTCTTATTTAAATATAATTTTTAAGTTATATATCTTAAGACGTAATTAGTTAACCAATAGATCAATCGATTCTTGATAGATATGATTTATTTGATTGCTCGAATAAAATAAGAGAAGGAATAATTCATAACCTTTGGTATTCTTAAAAAAATGGCACACTAATAATTCAAAACAATATTTATTTTACTATGAATATAAATGTGTTTTTTTTTAGATTAATTCATGGAAAAAATATCCAACTTTTTAATTTTAATGGTTGGAAATAATTACAAAGTAAATCACTAAGCCACTTCCTCTTGTCTTGGAATGATTTTGTTTTGATACCCATTAATTCATGTTTAATCACACTCTTAATTAATATGTTTATTAAAAAAAAATGGACTAAAAATAATTATTCTTCTATTCTAATTTGACAAAGAGAATTACATCCACATCAAGGGATGGCTAAATTAGTTAAGAAAACAACTTGGACTCACTGTTCCATTGTTTTCATTTATATAAAAGACATGACCAAAACTTGCCACCTTGACTCCCATCATGTCTTCTTTCTTTGGAATAATCTAATGGAAATTTAAATTAATATAATAATTAACTATTCATATACATAACTTAAAAATGTAATTCGTTTGAATATATACAACCATACTTGAGTTGCTTCTATTATATTTCAAAGATGCAAAACATTTTTTTTTTTTTGAATAAGGTGGATAAACCATTAATTTATTAAAAAAAGAAATACAGGGAAGTACAAGGTACAATAGTAGCAATAAGAAAAAAAGCTAGAAAGATATAAAACTGTAAACCTCACCAGAGATGAGTAGAACAGAGAGCAGAGGAAACATGAAAAACACACAATAAAAGGGAAAAATCTGGAGCCGGCGAAGTCAAACATCTGAAGACATAGGCCTGTCCAGAAACGGATGTAACGGATTACTCCTGGTTTGGGCTAACTAATCACAAGCTTTTTGGATTAACTAATCATATGATAGAGTTCTTGTCGATTTTTAATATTTTTTTAATATTTTTCTATCTAGAATATATTTTGAGATAATTAATATAAAAAAGCATGTATGCAACTCAAAATGAGGTTCTTGAATAAATTAATATTTTTGTGTTTCTTTCCTCATTGATCACCTTTTCTTCTATACTCTCATCATTGTATTAATATATTGCATTAAACTTAGATTCCAATGTTAGCATAGCTTAAGTGATAGATTAACTTCCATCTTGAATATGTTATCCACTCTTCATTTACATCCTTATTTGATTGCCTTTTGTGAGGGGACAAAATCTCATCTTTAAACCTTTTTCTTTATTCTTTTTTTTTAATTATTATTTTATTTTATTTTATTTTATTTTATGCAATTATGATCACCATACTCCTTGATTGGTTTATGTTATTTAAAAGAAAAAAAAAAAAATCAAACTAGAGGATAAGATTATACTCGTCAAACACTACCTTATATATTACTCATCTTGGCGAAGTACTTAATAATACTTTGAATGTTCATCTTTGGAGGACCTCTAATGGCAGCCTCAATAGCACCAGCTAAAGTTTTTTATTTTTTATTTATTTCGGTTAAATAATTTTTTTTAGATTGCACTAATCTTTCTTACTAATTTATGTAATTTGAATATATTTTTTAAAATGAATTATAGTTTATCTAGTTATGATTGCCATTTTTGGTGTTCATTTTGTCATATTTTGGTATGGATTTTTATGTATTTATCTGTTATATAATTATATACACGAATTGATGAATAATAAAGAAAAAAAATATCCCATATGAAGACATAGAATATTAATTAGGTCTAGTTGGTCAAATGGCATAAATGAAATGGCACTCTAACAAACTTTATTTTAGTCATCTAATATATGATTAAGTGCCAATAATGATAAGATAAGACCAAGTTAGAATCCAAAGCCAATGGACTCTTTTTAAGTAGGCCATCCCCATAACTTTATTATTGAACAAAGACTCAACCTTGATTGGATCCTTTGGATCCAAATGCATCACCAAACCCATCTTCTCATAGGATCACTCATTAAAACAAATAGTAAAAAATTAAAAATTATTAATTAGCTTGTTTAACATTGTCTTTCTTAGGGTCAATCATTTTGTCGATTTCTAAAAGTTTAAGCGATTCAATTTATATATAGAGGTAATTAATAATTAAAAAATGAAACTCTAAAAATAATAAACTAACATGACAGATAAAGACTAGGTTGGATTTTTTTTTAAAAATTGTTTATAAGTTTGCAAATTCAAAACTTGACATTATTAATCAACAATATAACAATAATATCAAAACATTAAAAAAATTGATACTAACTTGTGTAAATAAATAATCATAAGATTTATATCGATCGTAAATTACAAAACCTTAGATTTCTTTGATCACACACATGTCACGAAGAAGAAGAAGGAAGAAAAGAAATTATGGCATGCATATATCATACATATAAATTTTACCTTAAAAACAAATATAAGGTTATATACATATAAGACGAAGTTTATATATAAAAGACCAAAGATTATATATCTAATGAAACTTTATTTTAAATTTAATAGATATATAATTGCCAAACTTTTCTCTTGTATTACAAGAAAAAAAAGGAAGAAAGAATGATGGAGTAGTCTTCCTCTCTTTATATCTAGAGTAGGAGTAGGACAAGCGAAGCTAGCCAAATGCCGGCCTTGTGGGTCATGGTCTTACTATTTAGGTGATGGCCAATTATGTCATTATAATAACCTTAATAGGAATTAAATATTTTCTTAATCTCTTAATTAAGCAAAAGTTTAGTAAGCATTTTGATTGAAAGGGAAATCCCCAACAATGTTTCCTTATCATATCTCTTTTATATAAACTAATTATTCAAGCTACTATTTTTTTCTAATAAAATTGACAAATCACTATTTTTTTAATAAAATTGATAATTCACTATTTATATTATACATCACCTGATAGAAATAGTTTGACCTCCCGACCTTCCACATAGGATTTTCATGCCTTATTGTTAAGTTATACCAATGTTGATATTCAGACTACTATTTTTTTTTATAAAACAATATTTTTTTCCTTTCTTGTTATATGGAGTTTTGTAACTATTCTTTGCCATTATATATCTATAAATAATTGTCATATGTTTGTGAATAGAAATTATAAAATAATATAGAGTTATTTAGTTTGTGATATTCTAATATATTGCAAAATCATATGGTCAATTGGTTGAGTTTTTAAATAATAAATTATTACATATATATATTTAATATATTCTATTTTTTCTGTACACCAATTATATCGATTTCATGTTTTGAGAAATGCTAGTAAGTCACAAATAAAATTTGAATTCTTAATAGAAAAATGAAATACAAACTATCCTATTACAGGGTGATATTTTATATTGACTTCATATATACTAAATAGTTGTGTGATTTGTTTAGCATAAATTTATAATTTTAGAAAATAAATTTCATTGTGAAAATCTTGTGTCTATTGGACTTACTTTGTACTCTATATATATATATTCGTTTGAACTTTTCTTTCTTTCCTTATGTTATGTGTGCTCTTTTTTGTATTCACACTATTTTTTTTTTAAGTTTAAATAAATTATGATTTATTCATTTTATGAAAAAAGAAAAAAACTTGTGTAGACTTTTGATAGATAATGACAAATTGATTATCAAGAATTTTTTGTAAAATACTTTAATCATCTATTTATTAAATACTCTCATTCTTAATAGTTCCTAAATCAAATGTTTAAATAAACTATAAGTTTCTTGGATAACAATAATTAATAACATTTCTAAAATAAAATTATAAAATAATACATAGAAGACAAGAAGGAAATCATGCCTTAGATATAGTCCCTATTCTTTATCATGATCATTGTCCTTTTTCATTTTCCAGACCTGTTCTAGAATACCTAAATTAAATATCTATATATCTATATATCTATACATATATAATTATTAAAAATAAATAAATAAAATTTCATTATTGGTGACGTGTCAAATATCGAGAAGGGGGACCCACAGGTTCGAACCAAACCCATATGGAAAGTGCGGCTCGGTTCGAGTCGTGCCCGGAAATCGCGCGCCAAACAGTGACCCTTGAGATCCTTTCCCACGTGTAACCTACCGTGGGTCCCACTTCCATGGCATAAAACCGTAATTAACTTCAAAATCAAGCCTCTTTATTGTTGGGCCTTGCCGGACTCTGCCAACCCGCGGGCAGACATGTGTCCCTTAACGGACGTTCTATTCCGTTCCCTTGTCATCTCAACTGAGCCGTCTCCCCCGCCACCTCCGCCGCCTACCGTTATCTTTCACCGTTCATGCATGCACTCGTTTCCCATTCGTTTCCCTCTTTTTTTTTTATTTCTTTTTTAAAATTTCTTTTATTCTTAAGCTATTATACCACGATGAAATGAATTATAAATTAATATATTTTATAATTTATTTTTTTTATTACTATCTAAATCTCATATACATTTATATATATATATATATATATAAAGTACATATGTACAAAATTAATATTTATTCAGAGAAGATAAGTAAGCATTGTGGAAAAACTTTTTTTATTTTAAGTTTTTTCTTGGATTTTGAAGGTATAAATAAATAAATAAATAAATAAATGGTATTAAGAACACGTTGCATGTTATGTTATGGAAAAATGTTGGAATTGGCTCCACGTTTCCCGTTGGAATTGGGAAACGAGAATGGTATTTAAAATGGCGTTTATTAAGCACTCAGCCTCCTTTTCTGGAGGCTCTTCAAGAAGAGAGAGAGAGAGAGACAGAGACAGAGCGAGAGAAAGGGGAACGGATTTCGGGTTCCGGAGTTGAAGCGGCGGCCGGCGGGCAGTTTTGGCGCCATAAATGAGGAGAAAGAAGCTTTTCCCTGTAGTTGCTGATTGGCTTTTGGATTCTTAGCGACTTCTTCTTCTTCTTCTTCTTCCTCTTCTTCTCTGGTTTTCTATGGCCTATGCTTCGGCCGCTGGGTCGGGTGAGTTTCTTCATCTTCTTCTTCTTCATCTTTTGTGGATTTGTTCTGTCTCTCTCGCTGTTTTGATTTGATTTCTCAATTTGAATTTTTGGGGTGGGTTTAGTCGAAGGGATCTATGAAGAGTTATGGAGGGCGTGCGCTGGACCGCTGGTGGAGATCCCGCGAGTCGGCGAGAGGGTGTTTTACTTCCCTCAAGGTCATATGGAACAGGTGATGGGATTCCCTTTTATGATGATATTCTCATTTTCTCTGAAAAAAGTTGGATTTTTTCGGTTTTTGGTTGGGTTTTTTCTTGTCTTTTCGTTTAAAGTTGTGATTTTTAGGTTTGTATCGTTTGCTTGGTGGACTTCTTCTTTGTTTAATTGTTAGCGTGGTTTATCCATAAAGGAAAAAAAGGTTGTGATTTTTTGTTTGTGAATGTTTTCATTTTTGTGATTTTGTGTAGTTGGAGGCAACGATGAACCATGAGTTGAATCAGCAGGTTCCCATGTTCAAGCTTCCAACTAAAATCCTTTGCCGTGTTGTTCACATTCAATTGAAGGTTTGTTTGGGATCTTGAATAACTTCTGTTTCATTTACTATAGTTTTTTTTTTTTCTATTGTTTTTCTGCATTTTTTTGTTGCTTTTTTGAGTGAACAATTAATAGTAACTTTATTTATAATGGATAACAGGCCGAGTCTGAGACAGATGAGGTCTATGCTCAAATTACATTGCTCCCAGAACCAGATGTGAGTAGCTCATGAACAAGAGAATAGCTTTACTTTTGTCATATAAATTTGCTGTTTATGCTTTGTGAATCTCTGATGTAAAATTAAGGACAATAATTTCTATTTCATCTGTTGTGGAATACTTTGGCTATGGTTCGTCTTCTTCAAAGTATCAAATTGAAGGAGCAAATTTGGGTTTAATTCTATCGGCATAGTTATTTCTGATGTGAAAGATCAAATTTTGGTTGAAATTGTTCAGCAAAATGAACTTAAGAGCCCTGACCCATGTCAACCTGAGCCTCCAAGGCCTGGGGTTTCCTCATTCTATAAGATTTTGACGGCCTCTGACACAAGCACACATGGTGGGTTCTCTGTTCGTCGGAGACATGCCAATGATTGCCTTCCTCCACTAGTTAGTTCCATCTTTGCCTTATTTCTTATATATATGTCTGATTTACACCGTGAAGGTTGTTTATCAAGCTGTTTAGTGATTATGTTCTTTTTTGACCAGGATATGTCACAACCAATCCCGAATCAGGAGCTGATTGCCAAGGATTTGCATGGCTTTGAATGGCGATTCAAACATATATTCAGAGGTAAAAATCTTATCATCCTTGCACAATGCCGTTCTGGTTTTGTGGATATCATACATAATAAGCATGTCTCCTGAATTTGTTAGACGACCTATTTGTCCTATAAAGTTTTGAAACTATTGGCTTTGTTCATGGTTGCAGGGCAACCACGAAGGCATTTGCTGACAACTGGCTGGAGTACATTTGTAACATCTAAGAGATTGGTTGCTGGTGATGTATTCATATTTATGAGGTAGATTATCATAGAATTATGTTTCAGATCTTCACCTGTCTGCAGTCGTTCTTGATTTATAGAAAAAAAGTAGACCAACCTCTAGAGGTACCAACAACCCTTCAAAGTAAATAATTCAATGTTTCACATAGGGAGAACAAACTGGACTTTGTTTCTGATCTTTACTTATTCTCTGATGGTTCGTGATTTATAGAAGTGGATTTTTTGAAGTACCATTTACTTCTGTACTATGAGGAAAACTTTCAATGTTTCTTAGAGGGGAGAATGGAGAATTACGTGTTGGGCTAAGGCGGCTTGCTCGTCAGCAGAGTACGATCCCGTCCTCTGTGATATCAAGTCAGAGCATGCACCTTGGCGTGCTTGCCACTGCATCTCATGCTGTTTCAACTCAATCCCTTTTCACGGTTTACTACAAGCCAAGGTAGGTAACATTTTCTTTTGCGTGAAAAAACCACTGTGTGTTTTATTTTTACTCCACATTTGTTCTGGATGACTTATGTTATTATTTGCCGAGGAAAATGTCTCGGTTTTTCATAATCCAGAACAAGCCAATTCATTGTGAGCGTGAATAAATATTACAAGGCAGTCAATAATGGATTAAAGATTGGCATGCGGTTCAAGATGAAGTTTGAAGGGGATGATGTTCCAGAGAAAAGGTATCTTGTCCTTGCACTGATTTTGTTGTTTCTTGTACAACATTAATTTGATTTTACTTGCTAACTGATCTTAATTGACGTTGAATTTCCTATCTCAGTTTTGCAGGCACTATAATAGGAATTGGAGACATTTCTCCTCATTGGGGAGGTTCCAAGTGGAGGTCACTGAAGGTTGCCTATCTTTTGCTTCTTCATCAAAATTTCATTCATGCTTCGATTATTTTCTCATTGTGTGTGGTTTCAGGTTCAATGGGATGAACACACTAATATTCGGAGACCAGATAGAATTTCCCCTTGGGATGTAGAACTTCTCAATGCCTCTGTGCCAGTTACCAAGGTTACAGAACCAGTGCCTGCAAAGAATAAGAGATCACACTCAATGATTGATCTCCGAGCCCTTGTTAGACAAGGTACGCTCAAGGATAGATCTCCTGAGCATCCTACTGAACCATTATGGTTTCCTGGAGGAACGCAGCCAAGACATGATTTAGCCTCCGTTTGCAGTACCAATACTCCATCTGGTGAAAAACAAACTCTGTCTCCTTACAAGCAGGAAGAGAACAGGAGCAATAGGATCATGAATAGCCTAAGTTCTTACAACTCAGGAGAGTGCAATGCTTGGTCGGTCGGTCTTAACTCTCCTTTGAAGAGCCCATCGTCATCTGTTCTTACAGATGCTTCTCCAAAGGAGGTTCAAGACGGCAATGATCTTAAGGCCACACTCCCATCATGGCTATGGGCTTCCAGCAGCTGTTTAACTGAGGACTCCTTGTTGAAACAGAACAACATGGAGAGAGGAAAGAATCCTGAAGTGAGTAATGGTTGCAGACTTTTTGGGTTCGAACTAGTTCAGACTGCCAGTTCAACAGCTCCTGTTGAGAAGGTAACAGCTGGTCTGATCAGCGCCCCAGGTACCACTAATGAGCATCCTGCTGTGGTTATCTCTAATTCTTTCAAGGACTCATCGACCAATTCAGTGCTTGCGAATGTTGCAAAGCAGCAGAAACATGCACCACAGATATCACCGAATGAGTGTCTGAGCCGGCAGAGCTTGTATACAAGGAGCCGCACAAAGGTAGAGTGGCTCTTAGAAAGAACAACCCTTTTTGTATGTATCTTCTGATTAATTAATATTGTGTCTATTTGTTAAGGTTCACATGCAAGGCATAGCTGTTGGTCGAGCCATAGATCTCACAAACCTTGAAGGTTACAATGAACTCATAATGGAGCTAGAAGAGATGTTCGACATCAAAGGAGAGCTACGCAATCGGGATAAATGGGAAGTGGTCTTCACTGACAATGAAGATGATATGATGCTCGTTGGTGATGACCCATGGCCGTGAGTTCCTATGAAGCCCAGCTTCCACTTTCATATATTTCTAGTTCATTTCTGATGAAAATGCCTTCATGTGCAGGGAATTCTGCAAGATGGTGAAGAAGATATTCATTTATGGGAGCGAAGAGGTGAAGAAGATGAGACCCGGGAGCAAACTTCCAGCTGCTATCACCGCGGAAGGAGGGTAACTGGCCGCCTTGACAAAATAAACAAATGTAGATCAGGGTGGTAAGAAGCTTTGCTTTTCTTTGTGCATGGAAGCCAGCAAGAGCAACTGATTTGTAATACATGTTACAGAGTCTGATATGTTTTGCGCAACCGAAGTTGCATGATAAAAAATCACATTGGATGATTACAGAACAGTTAGTTCATATTTGTGAAAAGAAGTGTGAAAAATAACACAAAGAATCTCATTTGCTCATTTGAATTGGAACCGATATGTCTTGGAATTCTATATAACTCACAATCAGCTTGTTTGTTCTACATCCATTCTTGTTGTTTCTTTGCATTGTTTCACTTGTCCAGATTATGTTTTGGTGCTTGTTAATTAACTAGATAATTTTTTAGTCAAGGACGTGCATTGCTTACTATTTTATTAGAGGTCTTCTTGCATCCATAAAAATACTGCAAAATATTCTTTTGTCTTCTTTAGACGTGGTCTACGAATGAAGTTTCAATAAAATATATTATGAGATATTGTTTGTTTTCATCTTCCAATTGAAAAAAATATAATTTTTTTTAGTCCTTAGATAGATGATGAGGTTCAATTATATATGGTTTTCATTTTCCATGGAGAAAATTCAGATGTTACAGTAAAATATCTACCTCAAAGACAATGAAAGAATTAAAACAGTAAGTTGATATTTATGAATTAAGTTTATCCACCATTCTCCCCTACCTTTTTATCCCTTATCTTCCATCTCATCCAACCAAGGAATCAAGAATATACACATTACACATAGCGTCTAATGACTGGTCGAAATAGAATATCAAGATAAGTAATGACATTAACCTACAGTGATTAGACTAGAAATTCTTTTAACAAAGCAACCTTGAAGAAGATAGAAAGTGATAACAATGTTGTTTTATGACAATAAAATCAACCATGAAGTTCATTGGGTTGAAAGTTCCTCATATACATACAAACATGTTCCCTTCTTTTATAATATAATATTGCTGCAACCATCTTTTGGATTAAGTGGAAAAATATATTTTTACTGATTAGTATTCAAACAGACAAGGAAATCCACATAAAGCTGAACCCAATTAGGGACCATTTGCACCACTAACACTTGTCCTGCTAGCTGTTTTTTTGGAGATATTGTTCTTGTGATTCATGTACTATTAATTATTTGTTTTTCTTTTGTATTATAACAGAGATTCTTTGTCACTGATATGCATGCAAACAAACAACAAGTGTATTCTGATTCTGATTATTTTTCTCTCTTCCTCCATGCTATCTCCACATGCCAACTTTCCACTTGAAACGTCAACATGCATGGGCTCCACCATAATCATTGAGATACAAATACCGGTATACTTCATTGTTAGCTTGCCAACAAGAAGAAGGAGAAGGAGAAGGAGAAGGAGAAGGAGATGAAGATGAAGATGAAATGCCTTCATACACTCAAAGAAGACCCTTTAATCCCCTTCAATCGTTTCCATGCATTTGTCTACTTCTTTGCTGTTCTTGCAGTTGTTTACCATCGCTTCTCATTAGTTATGAATGATACCTCCAGTGGTGTACCTTTCTCCATGTTTGCTTCTCTTTTAGTCGCTGAGCTCTTGTTTGCTCTTCAGTGGTTCACGGGACAGGGCTCCAAGTGGCGTCCGGTGACAAGAAGAGAGTTTCCGGAGAGGCTTTGGGAGATGGTGGAGGAGAAGCAGCTTCCAAAGCTTGATGTCTTTGTTTGCACTGCTGATCCTTATAAGGAGCCACCCGTGAACGTTGTGTGCACTGCTTTATCTGCCATGGCTTTCGACTACCCGACCGATCGGCTATCGGTGTATGTTTCCGATGATGGTTGTTCAGAGCTGACGTTGTTTGCTTTCATGGAGGCTGCAAAGTTTGCTCTGCATTGGCTTCCTTTCTGCAAAGATAACAACATTTTGGTAAGATCTCCGGAAGCCTATTTCAATAGTTCTAATCACCATGACCACTCTCATCAGAAAATTAAGGTATGTTTATTTTATTTAATTTAATTTATTAATTATTATTATGCAAGAAAGAAAATTGATGTTCCTGTTTTACTATACTGTTTAATTTCTTTGATTTAGATCATGTATCAAGACATGAAGGAGAGAATTGATAGTTGCATGAAGAGAGGATTTGTTAGCGAAGACATGATCATCTCTCAAAAAGAAAGCGAGCTCTTCATGAAGTGGAAAAGATTCACTCGCCGTGACCACCCTTCAATCATCGAGGTTACTTTTATGTTAGTTTTATTTATATTCAATTAATCATCATGCAGTAGCTCTGATATCATCTTATATACAATCAGATATTACTGGAAAGCGACAAAGATAAAGACGTCTCCAGTGTTCCATTACCCAATCTTATCTACCTTTCCAGAGAGAAATCCTCAAAGATTGCTCACAACTTCAAAGCTGGAGCTCTCAATTCCCTGGTATATATACACACACATATATATACATACACATATACATATACATGTAGATACATACTGATTAATGTATGCTTGGAATTAAGCTACGAGTCTCAGGTATGATAACAAATGCACCAGTGATACTCACCTTGGACTGTGACATGTATTCAAATGATCCATCCACTCCATTGAGAGCAATGTGTTATCTTCTTGATCCAAGCATGGCCTCCGACCTGGCTTACGTTCAGTTTCCACAACGTTTTCCGGGAATTAATGACAAGGACATTTATGCAGCAGAGATTAGGCATCTCTTCCAAATCAATTCTCAAGGATTAGCAGGTCTCTGCGGACCGAGCTGTGTCGGCACTAATTGCTTCTTCAATCGCCGATGCTTCTTTGGCTCGCCCTCCTCATCATCACTTCATAATGATGCTATTTGTGATGCTAAGAATGAAGGGATTAGTTATTCTATCCTTCAAAAAGCTCTTGATGCATTGAGTTGTAGATATGAGCATGGAACCAAATGGGGCTCCTCAGTAAGTTTTTCATTGGAAAAAATGATCAAATTAATGAATAAATAGTCCCACATCATATTATAATTGTCTGTTTCATCTCTGCAGATTGGCTTTCAATATGAATCTATAGTTGAGGATTACAACACGGGATATAGGCTACAATGCAGAGGTTGGAGATCAGTGTTTTGTGAGCCGGAGAGGCCAGCATTTTTCGGCGATGCCCCAATGAGTCTCAATGATGCTCTAGGCCAAACTAAGAGATGGTGTGTGGGATTGTATGAAGTGGGGTTCTCAAGGTATTGCCCCTTAACATTTGGAGCTAAGAATGTGTCCTTCCTTGCTGGATTATGTTATGCTTACTATTCCTTTTGGGGTCTCTGGTCCATTTCCATCACCATTTATGCTCTTCTCCCTCAACTCGCTCTCATAAATCACATTCCTCTCTTTCCAAAGGTATTGCTATCAACATATATACTCACTCATATATATCAGCTTTGATACAACTATATGAATACATTCATTAGCTTTGACATCATATTTTAACTATAGATCTCCGACCCATGTTTTTATTTGTACGCGTATCTCTTCATCACGACGTATGCTCAAGAACTCATTGAGTTTATGAGAGGAGGATCAACATTTTGGAAATGGTGGAATGAGCAAAGAATATGGATGATAAGAGGAGTCACTTCTTTCCTCTTTGGATCCATAGAGTTCACACTTAAATGTATTGGAATCTCAACACCAGGGTTCACTGTGACTAATAAAGTTATGGAGGATGATGAACAAAGTGAGAGATATAATAAGGGACTGTATGAGTTTGGTGTGGCTTCACCTTTGTTCTTCCCACTTGCAGTTGTGACCATTGTTAATTTGAGCTGTTTTACTTTGGGAGTTGCAGAGGTTTTGAGGAAGAAGGTGAGTTTTGATGAGATGTTTGTGCAGTTATTCATCTCTGGTTTTGTTGTTCTGAATTCTTGGCCAATTTACGAAGCCATGTTTTTCAGAAAGGATCAAGGAAGGATGCCAACCATTGTTACTGTCTTTGGAGTCTGTATGACTTCACTGTTTGTATTGCTTTCTTTCTTTCTGTTTTGAGGGTGAGGTTGTGTGATAACTGCAATGTCTTGTCTGTTATACTTTGTGACTTGCAGAGTGTTTTTATTTTTATTTTTATTTTATTTTGTTTAAAAAATTAGATAATTCACAACTTCATCTGTCCTCTTGATAATAAAATATGCACTAGGAGGTTGCTTTTGTTTTTCTTTCATTTTTTTTTTTTTTTAAATTGCATTGAACATAACAAATATAATAGGTTAACACCTTTGAAAATAAAATTTATTAATTTGTTTGTTTGTTTTTTAATTGGCATACATGCATATCTTTAAAAATTCAACTAACTTCACATCCACCTCAATTAAACCAAATGTTATAAATGAGATTTGAATATTTGACCTTTTAGCATGGGGAAAAATAAAATACCAACTACGTCATTACCAAATGATCTTTTGTCTCACATATATGTTTATATATGTCCTTTTACCCAATATATAATGTTACAAATATTTTAAATATTAAATGATATAAATTAAACCCATGAATATATAATGGTTCTAATTAAGCTGGTATTTTTACACATACACTTCTAAAAAATATACAAATTTCTTACTTTAAAGAAAAGAAATCTTGAAATCGTAAGGGAATTTGAGGCATTTTAACAATTTATATTTTATATATATATTATTTTATACTCTGATTTTTTTCCCCAAAAAATATACATGCAAAATATAATTCTACAGTTATTGAATTTATACGCCAATATATAGCTGATATTTTCAGAAATTACAAGTAAAAAAAATTATTATTTAGTAGGATAATTATTTGATATCACTTCTGTAGTATTAATATGATTAGCTCTCATAAGTAAGATCGAGGGTGTTAATGTTAGAGTTTTACATTGGATTTTGTCTATGGAACGGGTTTCAGCTTGTTGACTTGTTGACCGTGAGAGTCATGCCACATCAGCATGAGGGTTCAAGAAGTTGGTTGGGCGATTAGAGCTTATAGTTGTTACTTGACCTTGTTAATTTCATGTCAGCTTAATTTGTATTGATTATTATTCTTTTCTTTTAATGAGAAAGTATACAAACCATGCGTGTGTAAGGTATGGCAATTTCAACTGACCTGTATTCTCATCATGTGCTAAGGTTCAAGTTTGATTTTGGGTCCTTCTCAAAATGAATATTTTACGTAAATAATTCAATGCCAATATATCAAAAGGTCTTTGATTTCTTTTGTACGGTCGTTATTCTACTTCCTCAATTGCTTTCTTTTTTTCATTCTTTGATCAATTGGCTATTTTGGTACATAGGTTTAAAGAAAAAAAAAAGTATTTCTTGATTTGCAGCTTTTGCAATTTTATGAAGCTAATTCCATTAAAACTCAATAAAGGATTTGATTTTTTTTAAAATATGATTGAGGATTTAGTGTGTGCGTAGAATGACTTGTTTATATAGTGAAAAAAATAGTGAACTAATTAAAATCAAGTCATTTTATTGTGCAATTTTATATATTATTAAATCAACATTTTATTAACTTATTTTTTTTAAATCAATTTATTATTTGAGTGCGTAGAATTGGAATTTCACTAATATTATGACAAAATAAATAATGGTAAATAATCTCATTAAAAAAAAAAGGAGTTCGAGAGATTGAAATTTAAATATATATTAATCTGAAACTATAACTATTATCATATCTTTTAAACATATGGTCCATTTGGATCACGGAATAGGAATGATAATGGTAATGAGAATGAGAAAAGTAATGGTTATGGTAATGGTACAGAAAACGGTGTTTAGTTGGAAGGAATAAATATTGGGAATGAAAAAAGTGACATAGAGAGTTGTATGTAAATTACTTTAATACCCTTAATATAAGTAATGATAAATTAATATATAAAATGATTACATATAATTAAATATTTAGAATAAATAATTTTTTTATCATTAACCAATTAAATTATTTAATGGGTAAAAGTGTCATTTCACTTTAATTATCATAATTAAATACTTTTATTAACTATTTTATTTAATTAAAGCTATGTAGGGGCAAAAAAGTCATTTCAGTTTAATTATTATAATGTATATGTATATTACACAATTCTTTTTAATTTTTATTTATTTTAATTATTATAATATTTAAATGACTCAATTTATGTTCAATATAATTTACTTTAATTATTATAATTAGTTATTTAAATTAATAAATATTATTTAATTAAATCTCAATGACGGGGAAAATTGTCATTTCACTTTAATTACATGATTAAATACTTTTACTAAGTATTTTATTTAATTAAATCTATATAGGGGCAAAATTGTCATTTCACTTTAATTATTATAATATAATTTGTATAGTATATAATTCTTATTAGCTATTATTTATTTTAATTATTATAATATTTAAATGGCCAATTTATGTTTATTATAATTTAATTTAATTATTATTATTATTTAATTAAGTATTAACTATGGGTAAAAATGTCATTTCACTTTAATTGTTATAATATTTATATAGCTCAATTTATATTAATTATTTTTTACTTTAATTTTTATAATTGGTTATTTAAATTAATAATTATTATTTAATTAAATTTTAACTATGAGTAAAAATATTATTTTACTATTAATAGTATTTATTTCCCTTTATCCCACCAATTTTGGAGGTAATCAAATTCTTTTACTATACACTATACAATTATTTATAATACTCATTACTAAGCTAATAATAAAATATCCAAATATGGATGTATATCTTTATTGGCAATCAATCCCATGCCAATAGTGCCCAATCTCTTCATCTAAACACAACCATAGTACTTTAGATTTAGTTCAACATTAGGCACTAGTCACACACTGAGGTTTATATGTGCACTCAATCAGAAAACAATTATATGAGTTCGCATGTCGCATGGCAATCCACGTGACATGGACCCATATAATATCATTATATTTTGTTGTTTTTTGAAATAACTTTGAAATCACATAAATTAAATAATTGTTTTAATTTAGAGGGTTGCCATGTGAATTGCCACATGATGTGGCACGCGAACTCAACAAATAAAAAAATAGCTAGATATTTTCATGTTGTCATAATTTTTTTTTTGTTTTTATATTTATGTTAGGAAAAATTATGAATGTGATATGACATCCAACTGATATATTTAATTTTTTTTTTCTCAAATGCGGTCCTTATCGCTAACTTGAATGATGATGACGTGCGTATTGTTCCTCATTTTTTAAATAAATATTTTTTTGGCTTGCGGTAGTTTTTTATTTGATATTTTCTTATTATTATTTTGATCTTTCACCCCCCCCAAACTATCCAACCACGATCTCTTGGTTTTAAATTAATCCTATTTTAATATTAAAATTTTTGTAAAAGAGTAATTAAATACGGAAAGATTCGAACTCAAAATTATTTATTTAAAAAATATAATTAATTTTTATCAACCAATACCAATTGATTTTTATTTTATTGTTAAGATAAATTACAGGGAGGGAGGGTAAAGTTTCACGTGGAAATTAAACTGGATGTCCCTACTATGTTACATAATATCTATATAAAACTCCATGGCCACTCACATTCAAACATTACCATAGATAGTGAAACAAAAAACACAACTGTGGAAGTACAATTAGTGCATGACTTGAAACACCGCATCGTCACATCAAAATAATAATAATAATATAATAATAATATAATAAGAAGAACAACAACACTAGCTACTACTACTAAAACACTAGACTTCAGAGTTCAAACCAAACACAACACTTGGAAAACTTAAAGAACAATAACGTAAAACAATGCATGCATTAAGAAAAAAACCCTAATTAACCATCCATCATCCATAGTGACTGATCAGTACTTGCATGTGGTGATGATGGTGATCATCATCTTCTCCTTGCAGCTGTTTCCCTCTGTGCATTGAAGAAGACGGCGGCGACCGGAGCACCAAGCCCGTTCTCCCCGGCGAACCGCCGTGTATTGAACCGCTCCCTCTCGGGCTGCCTTGGCATTTCAACAAACCGGCTACGTTGTTGGAAGATCACAAATACATATCTATGTATTCCAATATTAGGGTTTGGTATTTCATACTCCACCACCTCCCTTCCTAAAATATATTAATTAATTACCATATAATCCAACGAGTTAGTTTGCATTTATATATTTCCATATATTCTTAACATGCATGCATTTCTCTATAAATATAAATATATATATATATATATATATATACTAACCAAATGTAGCATCTGTAGTTCCTGGAATATCCATTACCATCCTGTTAATTACAGTCCAGGAAGAGTTAGATTCATACATGCATGCAGTATTAGGGTTAGGGTTAGGGTTACCAGTGCAAGTGTTCTCTAAGATATGGATCACTTGGGTTTGGAACATCTGGATCCACCATGACCTACAAGAAGAAATTCATTAAGGCATGAGATATGTATATGTGTATATATATATGTATAAATATAAATATATATTTACCAGAGTGAAAAAGGTTCTCATATCACCACCAAGGATCTCAAGCCTTGGCTTATGGATAAGCCAAGAAGGCAAGAGCTCCCTGCCATTAAGAACCAGCTTGTTGGAGTTGTAGGTCACCATCAACCTCACTGTTGGAGTGAAGTTATCCAGTACATCTCCTACCACCCTCCCAACAATAAGTGGATCAAAGGGCCTTTCCATATATCAAACTCTTGGTCCTTTCTGTAAAAGAGAGAAGCTAGCTCTATGTCAAACTGGTTTCAAGTGTTTATGGTGCTCAAAACCAGTCTACATATAATGCATTATTTTATTATTATCATTCTGTGTGTCGGCAAAGGATTAATTTTAACGTTCATTTTTTAAACATGTTACTATAGTATGCTTCTTGGATTCGAGTGGATAATAAGAGTTTAGTTCATATATATATGTACATATATAGTACTCTTTTCACTTATCCACTTTGCTCTTATAGTTAATTATAATCCAAATCAGAGAAAGGAAAAGACATTAAACAAAAACAAGAATATAATTAACTGACCAATACTAAAAACAGGTTACAAACTCTTTTTTTCTTTTTATTTATAATAAACATTTTATTTAAAAAAAAATTATTTTGAGGATTTATTGCTTTATTTCATTTTGATTTGATTCAATTTTCACTTTTGATATTAGAGGAATTGAAGTGTTGTTTTCACCCGTGACAGAATAGAACTCACATCTCTATCTCAGCAGGAGTAAAGGTAAGTTTGATTCTATGCTTCATTGTTAAGAAGCTGTTTTATTTTATCTTTTTCTTTTGGAGGTTCTTTGGTTTGAGGAAAATCTTTCATATATAGGGCTATTCCTATCTTATCATTGTAGTAGTAAACTTTATTTTAATTAAAAAAAAAACTAAAGAATGAATTGTTAGTTCTCTGTTATGTGTGCTAGCTATATCATACATTAGCTCAATCATGACAACCTTGATGTTATATATGTTTAGCTTTGAGTTGTCAACAGTGACCAATATAATTAAACATAACATCATGGACCATCCTTCCCATTTTTAATTAATATTTTCAATGAGGATGACTTCATCTTAAATTGGTACTTATTCCTTAACATACATGCAAATATATATATGTATATATATAATAATATCAAAAGGAAACCTAGCTGTGATCAATGTTTTTGGTTTAATCTAAAATGGCCTCTTCTAGCCTTACTGTTACTGATGCTTTTGTCTGGATTCAAATAACCCAAAAACTTGGTTTCTAACACCAAGTTTTTATCACATGCTCTATATCATGAATTCAATATATATTTCAAATTTTTAATGTTATAGAGAAGTTGTTTTTGGCAATTTTTTAGTTTAGTTAAGCTTGCATTTATAATTTTAAGGTGGTTTAGCGAGATAGAAAATAAAAATTCAATCGGCATATATAGCCTGATAGTAGTGTGATTTTTTCTCATATGGAAGATTAAAGGTTCAACTTAAAAAAAAATTACTAGAAGATAAATCGCCCATAAAACATGATGTTTGTAGTCACTTAAACAAAATAATCAACAAACACAAATAATATATATATATATATTGATAAAGTTAACAAGTAACAAAATAAAGGATAAACAGGTACAAAAATGCATCAGTACTGTGGCTTGAAAAAATAAAATAAATATTTTCACAAAATAAGTCTTTAAACTCATCCATTGTATTCTTCTTCCTTCCTTCACATCCATATCCATGGCCACATCTCTGCATCTCAATGTTTGGCAAGGCTTGTTTTTTTCTCCTTTTCTCCATATTCTCTTGTCTTCTACTAAAATTCAAAACATTGAATGTCATATCATTTTGCTACAATGGAAACGAATCAAGAAACACAACAATGAAAACATGCACAAACAGTTGCACTTGCACACAAGTGGGAATTGAATCAAGTAGGAAGACATATGTATCCAATATGGATTGTTGTGAGGGTGTTAACTTGGTGCCAAACAATTCTCAATTTCCAACACAATTAATTTGGTGAGAAGTGGATTGATGTGTGAAGTGATTTAAGTTGGTGTTGGTGCATGCAGTGATAGACTAGTTCAATGGCAAGCTTAAGACATGCATGACAATGCTGGTCATTCTTGTGCCTCCACTGGACAAAGTTCCCATGCCTAGCCACCTACCATTCCTGCTCTAATTGTCTGCCACCAATATATACATATATATATATATTCTTTGGATTGAATTTTTTGGATGAAACTTGGTTTGAATCTATATATATATATATATATATATATAAATATTTTTTTGATTGGATTACATGCATGAACTTGGTTAGGTTTATCCATGGTTGAGATGTCATTTTCTCTTTAACTCTTTTTTGTTTTATGTTTTTCTAATTATGTTGCATGGCTAATCTTTTTATGTAGTTTAGTTGTGCTATTGTGATCTTTTTATATTGTGACTTTGTACTTTAGAGTTGGATGATTACATTGATGAGGCTTTTCATTTTAATTAGACTCGAGTTTTATGATCATAAATTTAATTTTGTTG